>NW_027139533.1:0-164004 GCF_035084215.1 Heptranchias perlo
TCAAGTAGCCAACAGAGTGTCCCCAGTGATCCCGCAGTCAACCCAGAATGATGCCAGGGTGCAGCCAGGGTTCCCAGCTTGCACCCAGTCAACGCCGGAGTGATGCCAGAGTGGCGGTCTTTATCATCAGACCACCACCACCACCAACAACAACTTGTGTTTATAATATATATATATTACCTGTATATTTATGATGTATTTGTGTATTTGGAAGTGTATTTGCACAGGGGCAGCACGGCTGCAGGTACGGCAGCCGTGCTTGGACCAAATGGAGGCCAGCGGGGAGTCCGTCCCGGACAAAATGGGGGCGAGCGCGACCAACATTTTCAAAAAATTCGCCGCTCACGCGGCTCCCATGCCGTACAAGATGAGGCCCGCGTCGCCACCACCTTGGACAAAATGGAGGCCAGCTTGGCTACCTCATTGGACAAAATGGAGGCCAGCTTGGCTACCTCATTGGACAAAATGGAGGCCAGCTTGGCCACCACCTTGGACGAAATGGAGGCCAGCTTGGCCACCACCTTGGACAAAATGGAGGACAGCCAGGCCTACATTTTGGAAAAATGGCGGCTGCGCCAGCCGCCATCTTGGTCAGATGGCGGCAAAGTAGCCAACAGAGTGTCCCCAGTGATCCCGCAGTCAACCCAGAATGATGCCAGGGTGCAGCCAGGGTTCCCAGCTTGCACCCAGTCATGCCGGAGTGATGCCAGAGTGGCGGTCTTTATCATCAGACCACCACCACCACCACCACCACCACCACCAACAACAACTTGTGTTTATAATATATATATATTACCTGTATATTTATGATGTATTTGTGTATTTGGAAGTGTATTTGCACAGGGGCAGCACGGCTGCAGGTACGGCAGCCGTGCTTGGACCAAATGGAGGCCAGCGGGGAGTCCGTCCCGGACAAAATGGGGGCGAGCGCGACCAACATTTTCAAAAAATTCGCCGCTCACGCGGCTCCCATGCCGTACAAGATGAGGCCCGCGTCGCCACCACCTTGGACAAAATGGAGGCCAGCTTGGCTACCTCATTGGACAAAATGGAGGCCAGCTTGGCTACCTCATTGGACAAAATGGAGGCCAGCTTGGCCACCACCTTGGACGAAATGGAGGCCAGCTTGGCCACCATCTTGGACGAAATGGAGGACAGCCAGGCCTACATTTTGGAAAAATGGCGGCTGCGCCGCTGCCGCCATCTTGGTCAGATGGCGGCAAGTAGCCAACAGAGTGTCCCCAGTGATCCCGCAGTCAACCCAGAATGATGCCAGGGTGCAGCCAGGGTTCCCAGCTTGCACCCAGTCATGCCGGAGTGATGCCAGAGTGGCGGTCTTTATCATCAGACCACCACCACCAACAACAACAACTTGTGTTTATAATATATATATATTACCTGTATATTTATGATGTATTTGTGTATTTGGAAGTGTATTTGCACAGGGGCAGCACGGCTGCAGGTACGGCAGCCGTGCTTGGACCAAATGGAGGCCAGCGGGGAGTCCGTCCCGGACAAAATGGGGGCGAGCGCGACCAACATTTTCAAAAAATTCGCCGCTCACGCGGCTCCCATGCCGTACAAGATGAGGCCCGCGTCGCCACCACCTTGGACAAAATGGAGGCCAGCTTGGCTACCTCATTGGACAAAATGAGGCCAGCTTGGCTACCTCATTGGACAAAATGGAGGCCAGCTTGGCCACCACCTTGGACGAAATGGAGGCCAGCTTGGCCACCACCTTGGACAAAATGGAGGACAGCCAGGCCTACATTTTGGAAAAATGGCGGCTGCGCCAGCCGCCATCTTGGTCAGATGGCGGCAAGTAGCCAACAGAGTGTCCCCAGTGATCCCGCAGTCAACCCAGAATGATGCCAGGGTGCAGCCAGGGTTCCCAGCTTGCACCCAGTCAACGCCGGAGTGATGCCAGAGTGGCGGTCTTTATCATCAGACCACCACCACCACCAACAACAACTTGTGTTTATAATATATATATATTACCTGTATATTTATGATGTATTTGTGTATTTGGAAGTGTATTTGCACAGGGGCAGCACGGCTGCAGGTACGGCAGCCGTGCTTGGACCAAATGGAGGCCAGCGGGGAGTCCGTCCCGGACAAAATGGGGGCGAGCGCGACCAACATTTTCAAAAAATTCGCCGCTCACGCGGCTCCCATGCCGTACAAGATGAGGCCCGCGTCGCCACCACCTTGGACAAAATGGAGGCCAGCTTGGCTACCTCATTGGACAAAATGGAGGCCAGCTTGGCTACCTCATTGGACAAAATGGAGGCCAGCTTGGCCACCACCTTGGACGAAATGGAGGCCAGCTTGGCCACCACCTTGGACAAAATGGAGGACAGCCAGGCCTACATTTTGGAAAAATGGCGGCTGCGCCAGCCGCCATCTTGGTCAGATGGCGGCAAGTAGCCAACAGAGTGTCCCCAGTGATCCCGCAGTCAACCCAGAATGATGCCAGGGTGCAGCCAGGGTTCCCAGCTTGCACCCAGTCAACGCCGGAGTGATGCCAGAGTGGCGGTCTTTATCATCAGACCACCACCACCACCAACAACAACTTGTGTTTATAATATATATATATTACCTGTATATTTATGATGTATTTGTGTATTTGGAAGTGTATTTGCACAGGGGCAGCACGGCTGCAGGTACGGCAGCCGTGCTTGGACCAAATGGAGGCCAGCGGGGAGTCCGTCCCGGACAAAATGGGGGCGAGCGCGACCAACATTTTCAAAAAATTCGCCGCTCACGCGGCTCCCATGCCGTACAAGATGAGGCCCGCGTCGCCACCACCTTGGACAAAATGGAGGCCAGCTTGGCTACCTCATTGGACAAAATGGAGGCCAGCTTGGCTACCTCATTGGACAAAATGGAGGCCAGCTTGGCCACCACCTTGGACGAAATGGAGGCCAGCTTGGCCACCATCTTGGACGAAATGGAGGACAGCCAGGCCTACATTTTGGAAAAATGGCGGCTGCGCCGCTGCCGCCATCTTGGTCAGATGGCGGCAAGTAGCCAACAGAGTGTCCCCAGTGATCCCGCAGTCAACCCAGAATGATGCCAGGGTGCAGCCAGGGTTCCCAGCTTGCACCCAGTCATGCCGGAGTGATGCCAGAGTGGCGGTCTTTATCATCAGACCACCACCACCACCACCACCACCACCACCAACAACAACTTGTGTTTATAATATATATATATTACCTGTATATTTATGATGTATTTGTGTATTTGGAAGTGTATTTGCACAGGGGCAGCACGGCTGCAGGTACGGCAGCCGTGCTTGGACCAAATGGAGGCCAGCGGGGAGTCCGTCCCGGACAAAATGGGGGCGAGCGGCGACCAACATTTTCAAAAAATTCGCCGCTCACGCGGCTCCCATGCCGTACAAGATGAGGCCCGCGTCGCCACCACCTTGGACAAAATGGAGGCCAGCTTGGCTACCTCATTGGACAAAATGGAGGCCAGCTTGGCTACCTCATTGGACAAAATGGAGGCCAGCTTGGCCACCACCTTGGACGAAATGGAGGCCAGCTTGGCCACCATCTTGGACGAAATGGAGGACAGCCAGGCCTACATTTTGGAAAAATGGCGGCTGCGCCGCTGCCGCCATCTTGGTCAGATGGCGGCAAGTAGCCAACAGAGTGTCCCCAGTGATCCCGCAGTCAACCCAGAATGATGCCAGGGTGCAGCCAGGGTTCCCAGCTTGCACCCAGTCATGCCGGAGTGATGCCAGAGTGGCGGTCTTTATCATCAGACCACCACCACCAACAACAACAACTTGTGTTTATAATATATATATATTACCTGTATATTTATGATGTATTTGTGTATTTGGAAGTGTATTTGCACAGGGGCAGCACGGCTGCAGGTACGGCAGCCGTGCTTGGACCAAATGGAGGCCAGCGGGAGTCCGTCCCGGACAAAATGGGGGCGAGCGCGACCAACATTTTCAAAAAATTCGCCGCTCACGCGGCTCCCATGCCGTACAAGATGAGGCCCGCGTCGCCACCACCTTGGACAAAATGGAGGCCAGCTTGGCTACCTCATTGGACAAAATGGAGGCCAGCTTGGCTACCTCATTGGACAAAATGGAGGCCAGCTTGGCCACCACCTTGGACGAAATGGAGGCCAGCTTGGCCACCACCTTGGACAAAATGGAGGACAGCCAGGCCTACATTTTGGAAAAATGGCGGCTGCGCCAGCCGCCATCTTGGTCAGATGGCGGCAAGTAGCCAACAGAGTGTCCCCAGTGATCCCGCAGTCAACCCAGAATGATGCCAGGGTGCAGCCAGGGTTCCCAGCTTGCACCCAGTCAACGCCGGAGTGATGCCAGAGTGGCGGTCTTTATCATCAGACCACCACCACCACCAACAACAACTTGTGTTTATAATATATATATATTACCTGTATATTTATGATGTATTTGTGTATTTGGAAGTGTATTTGCACAGGGGCAGCACGGCTGCAGGTACGGCAGCCGTGCTTGGACCAAATGGAGGCCAGCGGGGAGTCCGTCCCGGACAAAATGGGGGCGAGCGCGACCAACATTTTCAAAAAATTCGCCGCTCACGCGGCTCCCATGCCGTACAAGATGAGGCCCGCGTCGCCACCACCTTGGACAAAATGGAGGCCAGCTTGGCTACCTCATTGGACAAAATGGAGGCCAGCTTGGCTACCTCATTGGACAAAATGGAGGCCAGCTTGGCCACCACCTTGGACGAAATGGAGGCCAGCTTGGCCACCACCTTGGACAAAATGGAGGACAGCCAGGCCTACATTTTGGAAAAATGGCGGCTGCGCCAGCCGCCATCTTGGTCAGATGGCGGCAAGTAGCCAACAGAGTGTCCCCAGTGATCCCGCAGTCAACCCAGAATGATGCCAGGGTGCAGCCAGGGTTCCCAGCTTGCACCCAGTCAACGCCGGAGTGATGCCAGAGTGGCGGTCTTTATCATCAGACCACCACCACCACCAACAACAACTTGTGTTTATAATATATATATATTACCTGTATATTTATGATGTATTTGTGTATTTGGAAGTGTATTTGCACAGGGGCAGCACGGCTGCAGGTACGGCAGCCGTGCTTGGACCAAATGGAGGCCAGCGGGGAGTCCGTCCCGGACAAAATGGGGGCGAGCGCGACCAACATTTTCAAAAAATTCGCCGCTCACGCGGCTCCCATGCCGTACAAGATGAGGCCCGCGTCGCCACCACCTTGGACAAAATGGAGGCCAGCTTGGCTACCTCATTGGACAAAATGGAGGCCAGCTTGGCTACCTCATTGGACAAAATGGAGGCCAGCTTGGCCACCACCTTGGACGAAATGGAGGCCAGCTTGGCCACCACCTTGGACAAAATGGAGGACAGCCAGGCCTACATTTTTGGAAAAATGGCGGCTGCGCCAGCCGCCATCTTGGTCAGATGGCGGCAAGTAGCCAACAGAGTGTCCCCAGTGATCCCGCAGTCAACCCAGAATGATGCCAGGGTGCAGCCAGGGTTCCCAGCTTGCACCCAGTCAACGCCGGAGTGATGCCAGAGTGGCGGTCTTTATCATCAGACCACCACCACCACCAACAACAACTTGTGTTTATAATATATATATATTACCTGTATATTTATGATGTATTTGTGTATTTGGAAGTGTATTTGCACAGGGGCAGCACGGCTGCAGGTACGGCAGCCGTGCTTGGACCAAATGGAGGCCAGCGGGGAGTCCGTCCCGGACAAAATGGGGGCGAGCGCGACCAACATTTTCAAAAAATTCGCCGCTCACGCGGCTCCCATGCCGTACAAGATGAGGCCCGCGTCGCCACCACCTTGGACAAAATGGAGGCCAGCTTGGCTACCTCATTGGACAAAATGGAGGCCAGCTTGGCTACCTCATTGGACAAAATGGAGGCCAGCTTGGCCACCACCTTGGACGAAATGGAGGCCAGCTTGGCCACCATCTTGGACGAAATGGAGGACAGCCAGGCCTACATTTTGGAAAAATGGCGGCTGCGCCGCTGCCGCCATCTTGGTCAGATGGCGGCAAGTAGCCAACAGAGTGTCCCCAGTGATCCCGCAGTCAACCCAGAATGATGCCAGGGTGCAGCCAGGGTTCCCAGCTTGCACCCAGTCATGCCGGAGTGATGCCAGAGTGGCGGTCTTTATCATCAGACACCACCACCACCACCACCACCACCACCAACAACAACTTGTGTTTATAATATATATATATTACCTGTATATTTATGATGTATTTGTGTATTTGGAAGTGTATTTGCACAGGGGCAGCACGGCTGCAGGTACGGCAGCCGTGCTTGGACCAAATGGAGGCCAGCGGGGAGTCCGTCCCGGACAAAATGGGGGCGAGCGCGACCAACATTTTCAAAAAATTCGCCGCTCACGCGGCTCCCATGCCGTACAAGATGAGGCCCGCGTCGCCACCACCTTGGACAAAATGGAGGCCAGCTTGGCTACCTCATTGGACAAAATGGAGGCCAGCTTGGCTACCTCATTGGACAAAATGGAGGCCAGCTTGGCCACCACCTTGGACGAAATGGAGGCCAGCTTGGCCACCATCTTGGACGAAATGGAGGACAGCCAGGCCTACATTTTGGAAAAATGGCGGCTGCGCCGCTGCCGCCATCTTGGTCAGATGGCGGCAAGTAGCCAACAGAGTGTCCCCAGTGATCCCGCAGTCAACCCAGAATGATGCCAGGGTGCAGCCAGGGTTCCCAGCTTGCACCCAGTCATGCCGGAGTGATGCCAGAGTGGCGGTCTTTATCATCAGACCACCACCACCAACAACAACAACTTGTGTTTATAATATATATATATTACCTGTATATTTATGATGTATTTGTGTATTTGGAAGTGTATTTGCACAGGGGCAGCACGGCTGCAGGTACGGCAGCCGTGCTTGGACCAAATGGAGGCCAGCGGGGAGTCCGTCCCGGACAAAATGGGGGCGAGCGCGACCAACATTTTCAAAAAATTCGCCGCTCACGCGGCTCCCATGCCGTACAAGATGAGGCCCGCGTCGCCACCACCTTGGACAAAATGGAGGCCAGCTTGGCTACCTCATTGGACAAAATGGAGGCCAGCTTGGCTACCTCATTGGACAAAATGGAGGCCAGCTTGGCCACCACCTTGGACGAAATGGAGGCCAGCTTGGCCACCACCTTGGACAAAATGGAGGACAGCCAGGCCTACATTTTGGAAAAATGGCGGCTGCGCCAGCCGCCATCTTGGTCAGATGGCGGCAAGTAGCCAACAGAGTGTCCCCAGTGATCCCGCAGTCAACCCAGAATGATGCCAGGGTGCAGCCAGGGTTCCCAGCTTGCACCCAGTCAACGCCGGAGTGATGCCAGAGTGGCGGTCTTTATCATCAGACCACCACCACCACCAACAACAACTTGTGTTTATAATATATATATATTACCTGTATATTTATGATGTATTTGTGTATTTGGAAGTGTATTTGCACAGGGGCAGCACGGCTGCAGGTACGGCAGCCGTGCTTGGACCAAATGGAGGCCAGCGGGGAGTCCGTCCCGGACAAAATGGGGGCGAGCGCGACCAACATTTTCAAAAAATTCGCCGCTCACGCGGCTCCCATGCCGTACAAGATGAGGCCCGCGTCGCCACCACCTTGGACAAAATGGAGGCCAGCTTGGCTACCTCATTGGACAAAATGGAGGCCAGCTTGGCTACCTCATTGGACAAAATGGAGGCCAGCTTGGCCACCACCTTGGACGAAATGGAGGCCAGCTTGGCCACCACCTTGGACAAAATGGAGGACAGCCAGGCCTACATTTTGGAAAAATGGCGGCTGCGCCAGCCGCCATCTTGGTCAGATGGCGGCAAGTAGCCAACAGAGTGTCCCCAGTGATCCCGCAGTCAACCCAGAATGATGCCAGGGTGCAGCCAGGGTTCCCAGCTTGCACCCAGTCAACGCCGGAGTGATGCCAGAGTGGCGGTCTTTATCATCAGACCACCACCACCACCAACAACAACTTGTGTTTATAATATATATATATTACCTGTATATTTATGATGTATTTGTGTATTTGGAAGTGTATTTGCACAGGGGCAGCACGGCTGCAGGTACGGCAGCCGTGCTTGGACCAAATGGAGGCCAGCGGGGAGTCCGTCCCGGACAAAATGGGGGCGAGCGCGACCAACATTTTCAAAAAATTCGCCGCTCACGCGGCTCCCATGCCGTACAAGATGAGGCCCGCGTCGCCACCACCTTGGACAAAATGGAGGCCAGCTTGGCTACCTCATTGGACAAAATGGAGGCCAGCTTGGCTACCTCATTGGACAAAATGGAGGCCAGCTTGGCCACCACCTTGGACGAAATGGAGGCCAGCTTGGCCACCATCTTGGACGAAATGGAGGACAGCCAGGCCTACATTTTGGAAAAATGGCGGCTGCGCCGCTGCCGCCATCTTGGTCAGATGGCGGCAAGTAGCCAACAGAGTGTCCCCAGTGATCCCGCAGTCAACCCAGAATGATGCCAGGGTGCAGCCAGGGTTCCCAGCTTGCACCCAGTCAACGCCGGAGTGATGCCAGAGTGGCGGTCTTTATCATCAGACCACCACCACCACCAACAACAACTTGTGTTTATAATATATATATATTACCTGTATATTTATGATGTATTTGTGTATTTGGAAGTGTATTTGCACAGGGGCAGCACGGCTGCAGGTACGGCAGCCGTGCTTGGACCAAATGGAGGCCAGCGGGGAGTCCGTCCCGGACAAAATGGGGGCGAGCGCGACCAACATTTTCAAAAAATTCGCCGCTCACGCGGCTCCCATGCCGTACAAGATGAGGCCCGCGTCGCCACCACCTTGGACAAAATGGAGGCCAGCTTGGCTACCTCATTGGACAAAATGGAGGCCAGCTTGGCTACCTCATTGGACAAAATGGAGGCCAGCTTGGCCACCACCTTGGACGAAATGGAGGCCAGCTTGGCCACCATCTTGGACGAAATGGAGGACAGCCAGGCCTACATTTTGGAAAAATGGCGGCTGCGCCGCTGCCGCCATCTTGGTCAGATGGCGGCAAGTAGCCAACAGAGTGTCCCCAGTGATCCCGCAGTCAACCCAGAATGATGCCAGGGTGCAGCCAGGGTTCCCAGCTTGCACCCAGTCATGCCGGAGTGATGCCAGAGTGGCGGTCTTTATCATCAGACCACCACCACCACCACCACCACCACCACCAACAACAACTTGTGTTTATAATATATATATATTACCTGTATATTTATGATGTATTTGTGTATTTGGAAGTGTATTTGCACAGGGGCAGCACGGCTGCAGGTACGGCAGCCGTGCTTGGACCAAATGGAGGCCAGCGGGGAGTCCGTCCCGGACAAAATGGGGGCGAGCGCGACCAACATTTTCAAAAAATTCGCCGCTCACGCGGCTCCCATGCCGTACAAGATGAGGCCCGCGTCGCCACCACCTTGGACAAAATGGAGGCCAGCTTGGCTACCTCATTGGACAAAATGGAGGCCAGCTTGGCTACCTCATTGGACAAAATGGAGGCCAGCTTGGCCACCACCTTGGACGAAATGGAGGCCAGCTTGGCCACCACCTTGGACAAAATGGAGGACAGCCAGGCCTACATTTTGGAAAAATGGCGGCTGCGCCAGCCGCCATCTTGGTCAGATGGCGGCAAGTAGCCAACAGAGTGTCCCCAGTGATCCCGCAGTCAACCCAGAATGATGCCAGGGTGCAGCCAGGGTTCCCAGCTTGCACCCAGTCAACGCCGGAGTGATGCCAGAGTGGCGGTCTTTATCATCAGACCACCACCACCACCAACAACAACTTGTGTTTATAATATATATATATTACCTGTATATTTATGATGTATTTGTGTATTTGGAAGTGTATTTGCACAGGGGCAGCACGGCTGCAGGTACGGCAGCCGTGCTTGGACCAAATGGAGGCCAGCGGGGAGTCCGTCCCGGACAAAATGGGGGCGAGCGCGACCAACATTTTCAAAAAATTCGCCGCTCACGCGGCTCCCATGCCGTACAAGATGAGGCCCGCGTCGCCACCACCTTGGACAAAATGGAGGCCAGCTTGGCTACCTCATTGGACAAAATGGAGGCCAGCTTGGCTACCTCATTGGACAAAATGGAGGCCAGCTTGGCCACCACCTTGGACGAAATGGAGGCCAGCTTGGCCACCATCTTGGACGAAATGGAGGACAGCCAGGCCTACATTTTGGAAAAATGGCGGCTGCGCCGCTGCCGCCATCTTGGTCAGATGGCGGCAAGTAGCCAACAGAGTGTCCCCAGTGATCCCGCAGTCAACCCAGAATGATGCCAGGGTGCAGCCAGGGTTCCCAGCTTGCACCCAGTCAACGCCGGAGTGATGCCAGAGTGGCGGTCTTTATCATCAGACCACCACCACCACCAACAACAACTTGTGTTTATAATATATATATATTACCTGTATATTTATGATGTATTTGTGTATTTGGAAGTGTATTTGCACAGGGGCAGCACGGCTGCAGGTACGGCAGCCGTGCTTGGACCAAATGGAGGCCAGCGGGGAGTCCGTCCCGGACAAAATGGGGGCGAGCGCGACCAACATTTTCAAAAAATTCGCCGCTCACGCGGCTCCCATGCCGTACAAGATGAGGCCCGCGTCGCCACCACCTTGGACAAAATGGAGGCCAGCTTGGCTACCTCATTGGACAAAATGGAGGCCAGCTTGGCTACCTCATTGGACAAAATGGAGGCCAGCTTGGCCACCACCTTGGACGAAATGGAGGCCAGCTTGGCCACCATCTTGGACGAAATGGAGGACAGCCAGGCCTACATTTTGGAAAAATGGCGGCTGCGCCGCTGCCGCCATCTTGGTCAGATGGCGGCAAGTAGCCAACAGAGTGTCCCCAGTGATCCCGCAGTCAACCCAGAATGATGCCAGGGTGCAGCCAGGGTTCCCAGCTTGCACCCAGTCATGCCGGAGTGATGCCAGAGTGGCGGTCTTTATCATCAGACCACCACCACCACCACCACCACCACCACCAACAACAACTTGTGTTTATAATATATATATATTACCTGTATATTTATGATGTATTTGTGTATTTGGAAGTGTATTTGCACAGGGGCAGCACGGCTGCAGGTACGGCAGCCGTGCTTGGACCAAATGGAGGCCAGCGGGGAGTCCGTCCCGGACAAAATGGGGGCGAGCGCGACCAACATTTTCAAAAAATTCGCCGCTCACGCGGCTCCCATGCCGTACAAGATGAGGCCCGCGTCGCCACCACCTTGGACAAAATGGAGGCCAGCTTGGCTACCTCATTGGACAAAATGGAGGCCAGCTTGGCTACCTCATTGGACAAAATGGAGGCCAGCTTGGCCACCACCTTGGACGAAATGGAGGCCAGCTTGGCCACCACCTTGGACAAAATGGAGGACAGCCAGGCCTACATTTTGGAAAAATGGCGGCTGCGCCAGCCGCCATCTTGGTCAGATGGCGGCAAGTAGCCAACAGAGTGTCCCCAGTGATCCCGCAGTCAACCCAGAATGATGCCAGGGTGCAGCCAGGGTTCCCAGCTTGCACCCAGTCAACGCCGGAGTGATGCCAGAGTGGCGGTCTTTATCATCAGACCACCACCACCACCAACAACAACTTGTGTTTATAATATATATATATTACCTGTATATTTATGATGTATTTGTGTATTTGGAAGTGTATTTGCACAGGGGCAGCACGGCTGCAGGTACGGCAGCCGTGCTTGGACCAAATGGAGGCCAGCGGGGAGTCCGTCCCGGACAAAATGGGGGCGAGCGCGACCAACATTTTCAAAAAATTCGCCGCTCACGCGGCTCCCATGCCGTACAAGATGAGGCCCGCGTCGCCACCACCTTGGACAAAATGGAGGCCAGCTTGGCTACCTCATTGGACAAAATGGAGGCCAGCTTGGCTACCTCATTGGACAAAATGGAGGCCAGCTTGGCCACCACCTTGGACGAAATGGAGGCCAGCTTGGCCACCATCTTGGACGAAATGGAGGACAGCCAGGCCTACATTTTGGAAAAATGGCGGCTGCGCCGCTGCCGCCATCTTGGTCAGATGGCGGCAAGTAGCCAACAGAGTGTCCCCAGTGATCCCGCAGTCAACCCAGAATGATGCCAGGGTGCAGCCAGGGTTCCCAGCTTGCACCCAGTCATGCCGGAGTGATGCCAGAGTGGCGGTCTTTATCATCAGACCACCACCACCACCACCACCACCACCACCAACAACAACTTGTGTTTATAATATATATATATTACCTGTATATTTATGATGTATTTGTGTATTTGGAAGTGTATTTGCACAGGGGCAGCACGGCTGCAGGTACGGCAGCCGTGCTTGGACCAAATGGAGGCCAGCGGGGAGTCCGTCCCGGACAAAATGGGGGCGAGCGCGACCAACATTTTCAAAAAATTCGCCGCTCACGCGGCTCCCATGCCGTACAAGATGAGGCCCGCGTCGCCACCACCTTGGACAAAATGGAGGCCAGCTTGGCTACCTCATTGGACAAAATGGAGGCCAGCTTGGCTACCTCATTGGACAAAATGGAGGCCAGCTTGGCCACCACCTTGGACGAAATGGAGGCCAGCTTGGCCACCATCTTGGACGAAATGGAGGACAGCCAGGCCTACATTTTGGAAAAATGGCGGCTGCGCCGCTGCCGCCATCTTGGTCAGATGGCGGCAAGTAGCCAACAGAGTGTCCCCAGTGATCCCGCAGTCAACCCAGAATGATGCCAGGGTGCAGCCAGGGTTCCCAGCTTGCACCCAGTCATGCCGGAGTGATGCCAGAGTGGCGGTCTTTATCATCAGACCACCACCACCAACAACAACAACTTGTGTTTATAATATATATATATTACCTGTATATTTATGATGTATTTGTGTATTTGGAAGTGTATTTGCACAGGGGCAGCACGGCTGCAGGTACGGCAGCCGTGCTTGGACCAAATGGAGGCCAGCGGGGAGTCCGTCCCGGACAAAATGGGGGCGAGCGCGACCAACATTTTCAAAAAATTCGCCGCTCACGCGGCTCCCATGCCGTACAAGATGAGGCCCGCGTCGCCACCACCTTGGACAAAATGGAGGCCAGCTTGGCTACCTCATTGGACAAAATGGAGGCCAGCTTGGCTACCTCATTGGACAAAATGGAGGCCAGCTTGGCCACCACCTTGGACGAAATGGAGGCCAGCTTGGCCACCACCTTGGACAAAATGGAGGACAGCCAGGCCTACATTTTGGAAAAATGGCGGCTGCGCCAGCCGCCATCTTGGTCAGATGGCGGCAAGTAGCCAACAGAGTGTCCCCAGTGATCCCGCAGTCAACCCAGAATGATGCCAGGGTGCAGCCAGGGTTCCCAGCTTGCACCCAGTCAACGCCGGAGTGATGCCAGAGTGGCGGTCTTTATCATCAGACCACCACCACCACCAACAACAACTTGTGTTTATAATATATATATATTACCTGTATATTTATGATGTATTTGTGTATTTGGAAGTGTATTTGCACAGGGGCAGCACGGCTGCAGGTACGGCAGCCGTGCTTGGACCAAATGGAGGCCAGCGGGGAGTCCGTCCCGGACAAAATGGGGGCGAGCGCGACCAACATTTTCAAAAAATTCGCCGCTCACGCGGCTCCCATGCCGTACAAGATGAGGCCCGCGTCGCCACCACCTTGGACAAAATGGAGGCCAGCTTGGCTACCTCATTGGACAAAATGGAGGCCAGCTTGGCTACCTCATTGGACAAAATGGAGGCCAGCTTGGCCACCACCTTGGACGAAATGGAGGCCAGCTTGGCCACCACCTTGGACAAAATGGAGGACAGCCAGGCCTACATTTTGGAAAAATGGCGGCTGCGCCAGCCGCCATCTTGGTCAGATGGCGGCAAGTAGCCAACAGAGTGTCCCCAGTGATCCCGCAGTCAACCCAGAATGATGCCAGGGTGCAGCCAGGGTTCCCAGCTTGCACCCAGTCAACGCCGGAGTGATGCCAGAGTGGCGGTCTTTATCATCAGACCACCACCACCACCAACAACAACTTGTGTTTATAATATATATATATTACCTGTATATTTATGATGTATTTGTGTATTTGGAAGTGTATTTGCACAGGGGCAGCACGGCTGCAGGTACGGCAGCCGTGCTTGGACCAAATGGAGGCCAGCGGGGAGTCCGTCCCGGACAAAATGGGGGCGAGCGCGACCAACATTTTCAAAAAATTCGCCGCTCACGCGGCTCCCATGCCGTACAAGATGAGGCCCGCGTCGCCACCACCTTGGACAAAATGGAGGCCAGCTTGGCTACCTCATTGGACAAAATGGAGGCCAGCTTGGCTACCTCATTGGACAAAATGGAGGCCAGCTTGGCCACCACCTTGGACGAAATGGAGGCCAGCTTGGCCACCATCTTGGACGAAATGGAGGACAGCCAGGCCTACATTTTGGAAAAATGGCGGCTGCGCCGCTGCCGCCATCTTGGTCAGATGGCGGCAAGTAGCCAACAGAGTGTCCCCAGTGATCCCGCAGTCAACCCAGAATGATGCCAGGGTGCAGCCAGGGTTCCCAGCTTGCACCCAGTCATGCCGGAGTGATGCCAGAGTGGCGGTCTTTATCATCAGACCACCACCACCACCACCACCACCACCACCAACAACAACTTGTGTTTATAATATATATATATTACCTGTATATTTATGATGTATTTGTGTATTTGGAAGTGTATTTGCACAGGGGCAGCACGGCTGCAGGTACGGCAGCCGTGCTTGGACCAAATGGAGGCCAGCGGGGAGTCCGTCCCGGACAAAATGGGGGCGAGCGCGACCAACATTTTCAAAAAATTCGCCGCTCACGCGGCTCCCATGCCGTACAAGATGAGGCCCGCGTCGCCACCACCTTGGACAAAATGGAGGCCAGCTTGGCTACCTCATTGGACAAAATGGAGGCCAGCTTGGCTACCTCATTGGACAAAATGGAGGCCAGCTTGGCCACCACCTTGGACGAAATGGAGGCCAGCTTGGCCACCACCTTGGACAAAATGGAGGACAGCCAGGCCTACATTTTGGAAAAATGGCGGCTGCGCCAGCCGCCATCTTGGTCAGATGGCGGCAAGTAGCCAACAGAGTGTCCCCAGTGATCCCGCAGTCAACCCAGAATGATGCCAGGGTGCAGCCAGGGTTCCCAGCTTGCACCCAGTCAACGCCGGAGTGATGCCAGAGTGGCGGTCTTTATCATCAGACCACCACCACCACCAACAACAACTTGTGTTTATAATATATATATATTACCTGTATATTTATGATGTATTTGTGTATTTGGAAGTGTATTTGCACAGGGGCAGCACGGCTGCAGGTACGGCAGCCGTGCTTGGACCAAATGGAGGCCAGCGGGGAGTCCGTCCCGGACAAAATGGGGGCGAGCGCGACCAACATTTTCAAAAAATTCGCCGCTCACGCGGCTCCCATGCCGTACAAGATGAGGCCCGCGTCGCCACCACCTTGGACAAAATGGAGGCCAGCTTGGCTACCTCATTGGACAAAATGGAGGCCAGCTTGGCTACCTCATTGGACAAAATGGAGGCCAGCTTGGCCACCACCTTGGACGAAATGGAGGCCAGCTTGGCCACCATCTTGGACGAAATGGAGGACAGCCAGGCCTACATTTTGGAAAAATGGCGGCTGCGCCGCTGCCGCCATCTTGGTCAGATGGCGGCAAGTAGCCAACAGAGTGTCCCCAGTGATCCCGCAGTCAACCCAGAATGATGCCAGGGTGCAGCCAGGGTTCCCAGCTTGCACCCAGTCATGCCGGAGTGATGCCAGAGTGGCGGTCTTTATCATCAGACCACCACCACCACCACCACCACCACCACCAACAACAACTTGTGTTTATAATATATATATATTACCTGTATATTTATGATGTATTTGTGTATTTGGAAGTGTATTTGCACAGGGGCAGCACGGCTGCAGGTACGGCAGCCGTGCTTGGACCAAATGGAGGCCAGCGGGGAGTCCGTCCCGGACAAAATGGGGGCGAGCGCGACCAACATTTTCAAAAAATTCGCCGCTCACGCGGCTCCCATGCCGTACAAGATGAGGCCCGCGTCGCCACCACCTTGGACAAAATGGAGGCCAGCTTGGCTACCTCATTGGACAAAATGGAGGCCAGCTTGGCTACCTCATTGGACAAAATGGAGGCCAGCTTGGCCACCACCTTGGACGAAATGGAGGCCAGCTTGGCCACCATCTTGGACGAAATGGAGGACAGCCAGGCCTACATTTTGGAAAAATGGCGGCTGCGCCGCTGCCGCCATCTTGGTCAGATGGCGGCAAGTAGCCAACAGAGTGTCCCCAGTGATCCCGCAGTCAACCCAGAATGATGCCAGGGTGCAGCCAGGGTTCCCAGCTTGCACCCAGTCAACGCCGGAGTGATGCCAGAGTGGCGGTCTTTATCATCAGACCACCACCACCACCAACAACAACTTGTGTTTATAATATATATATATTACCTGTATATTTATGATGTATTTGTGTATTTGGAAGTGTATTTGCACAGGGGCAGCACGGCTGCAGGTACGGCAGCCGTGCTTGGACCAAATGGAGGCCAGCGGGGAGTCCGTCCCGGACAAAATGGGGGCGAGCGCGACCAACATTTTCAAAAAATTCGCCGCTCACGCGGCTCCCATGCCGTACAAGATGAGGCCCGCGTCGCCACCACCTTGGACAAAATGGAGGCCAGCTTGGCTACCTCATTGGACAAAATGGAGGCCAGCTTGGCTACCTCATTGGACAAAATGGAGGCCAGCTTGGCCACCACCTTGGACGAAATGGAGGCCAGCTTGGCCACCATCTTGGACGAAATGGAGGACAGCCAGGCCTACATTTTGGAAAAATGGCGGCTGCGCCGCTGCCGCCATCTTGGTCAGATGGCGGCAAGTAGCCAACAGAGTGTCCCCAGTGATCCCGCAGTCAACCCAGAATGATGCCAGGGTGCAGCCAGGGTTCCCAGCTTGCACCCAGTCATGCCGGAGTGATGCCAGAGTGGCGGTCTTTATCATCAGACCACCACCACCACCACCACCACCACCACCAACAACAACTTGTGTTTATAATATATATATATTACCTGTATATTTATGATGTATTTGTGTATTTGGAAGTGTATTTGCACAGGGGCAGCACGGCTGCAGGTACGGCAGCCGTGCTTGGACCAAATGGAGGCCAGCGGGGAGTCCGTCCCGGACAAAATGGGGGCGAGCGCGACCAACATTTTCAAAAAATTCGCCGCTCACGCGGCTCCCATGCCGTACAAGATGAGGCCCGCGTCGCCACCACCTTGGACAAAATGGAGGCCAGCTTGGCTACCTCATTGGACAAAATGGAGGCCAGCTTGGCTACCTCATTGGACAAAATGGAGGCCAGCTTGGCCACCACCTTGGACGAAATGGAGGCCAGCTTGGCCACCATCTTGGACGAAATGGAGGACAGCCAGGCCTACATTTTGGAAAAATGGCGGCTGCGCCGCTGCCGCCATCTTGGTCAGATGGCGGCAAGTAGCCAACAGAGTGTCCCCAGTGATCCCGCAGTCAACCCAGAATGATGCCAGGGTGCAGCCAGGGTTCCCAGCTTGCACCCAGTCATGCCGGAGTGATGCCAGAGTGGCGGTCTTTATCATCAGACCACCACCACCAACAACAACAACTTGTGTTTATAATATATATATATTACCTGTATATTTATGATGTATTTGTGTATTTGGAAGTGTATTTGCACAGGGGCAGCAAGGCTGCAGGTACGGCAGCCGTGCTTGGACCAAATGGAGGCCAGCGGGGAGTCCGTCCCGGACAAAATGGGGGCGAGCGCGACCAACATTTTCAAAAAATTCGCCGCTCACGCGGCTCCCATGCCGTACAAGATGAGGCCCGCGTCGCCACCACCTTGGACAAAATGGAGGCCAGCTTGGCTACCTCATTGGACAAAATGGAGGCCAGCTTGGCTACCTCATTGGACAAAATGGAGGCCAGCTTGGCCACCACCTTGGACGAAATGGAGGCCAGCTTGGCCACCACCTTGGACAAAATGGAGGACAGCCAGGCCTACATTTTGGAAAAATGGCGGCTGCGCCAGCCGCCATCTTGGTCAGATGGCGGCAAGTAGCCAACAGAGTGTCCCCAGTGATCCCGCAGTCAACCCAGAATGATGCCAGGGTGCAGCCAGGGTTCCCAGCTTGCACCCAGTCAACGCCGGAGTGATGCCAGAGTGGCGGTCTTTATCATCAGACCACCACCACCACCAACAACAACTTGTGTTTATAATATATATATATTACCTGTATATTTATGATGTATTTGTGTATTTGGAAGTGTATTTGCACAGGGGCAGCACGGCTGCAGGTACGGCAGCCGTGCTTGGACCAAATGGAGGCCAGCGGGGAGTCCGTCCCGGACAAAATGGGGGCGAGCGCGACCAACATTTTCAAAAAATTCGCCGCTCACGCGGCTCCCATGCCGTACAAGATGAGGCCCGCGTCGCCACCACCTTGGACAAAATGGAGGCCAGCTTGGCTACCTCATTGGACAAAATGGAGGCCAGCTTGGCTACCTCATTGGACAAAATGGAGGCCAGCTTGGCCACCACCTTGGACGAAATGGAGGCCAGCTTGGCCACCATCTTGGACGAAATGGAGGACAGCCAGGCCTACATTTTGGAAAAATGGCGGCTGCGCCGCTGCCGCCATCTTGGTCAGATGGCGGCAAGTAGCCAACAGAGTGTCCCCAGTGATCCCGCAGTCAACCCAGAATGATGCCAGGGTGCAGCCAGGGTTCCCAGCTTGCACCCAGTCATGCCGGAGTGATGCCAGAGTGGCGGTCTTTATCATCAGACCACCACCACCACCACCACCACCACCACCAACAACAACTTGTGTTTATAATATATATATATTACCTGTATATTTATGATGTATTTGTGTATTTGGAAGTGTATTTGCACAGGGGCAGCACGGCTGCAGGTACGGCAGCCGTGCTTGGACCAAATGGAGGCCAGCGGGGAGTCCGTCCCGGACAAAATGGGGGCGAGCGCGACCAACATTTTCAAAAAATTCGCCGCTCACGCGGCTCCCATGCCGTACAAGATGAGGCCCGCGTCGCCACCACCTTGGACAAAATGGAGGCCAGCTTGGCTACCTCATTGGACAAAATGGAGGCCAGCTTGGCTACCTCATTGGACAAAATGGAGGCCAGCTTGGCCACCACCTTGGACGAAATGGAGGCCAGCTTGGCCACCATCTTGGACGAAATGGAGGACAGCCAGGCCTACATTTTGGAAAAATGGCGGCTGCGCCGCTGCCGCCATCTTGGTCAGATGGCGGCAAGTAGCCAACAGAGTGTCCCCAGTGATCCCGCAGTCAACCCAGAATGATGCCAGGGTGCAGCCAGGGTTCCCAGCTTGCACCCAGTCATGCCGGAGTGATGCCAGAGTGGCGGTCTTTATCATCAGACCACCACCACCACCACCACCACCACCACCAACAACAACTTGTGTTTATAATATATATATATTACCTGTATATTTATGATGTATTTGTGTATTTGGAAGTGTATTTGCACAGGGGCAGCACGGCTGCAGGTACGGCAGCCGTGCTTGGACCAAATGGAGGCCAGCGGGGAGTCCGTCCCGGACAAAATGGGGGCGAGCGCGACCAACATTTTCAAAAAATTCGCCGCTCACGCGGCTCCCATGCCGTACAAGATGAGGCCCGCGTCGCCACCACCTTGGACAAAATGGAGGCCAGCTTGGCTACCTCATTGGACAAAATGGAGGCCAGCTTGGCTACCTCATTGGACAAAATGGAGGCCAGCTTGGCCACCACCTTGGACGAAATGGAGGCCAGCTTGGCCACCACCTTGGACAAAATGGAGGACAGCCAGGCCTACATTTTGGAAAAATGGCGGCTGCGCCAGCCGCCATCTTGGTCAGATGGCGGCAAGTAGCCAACAGAGTGTCCCCAGTGATCCCGCAGTCAACCCAGAATGATGCCAGGGTGCAGCCAGGGTTCCCAGCTTGCACCCAGTCAACGCCGGAGTGATGCCAGAGTGGCGGTCTTTATCATCAGACCACCACCACCACCAACAACAACTTGTGTTTATAATATATATATATTACCTGTATATTTATGATGTATTTGTGTATTTGGAAGTGTATTTGCACAGGGGCAGCACGGCTGCAGGTACGGCAGCCGTGCTTGGACCAAATGGAGGCCAGCGGGGAGTCCGTCCCGGACAAAATGGGGGCGAGCGCGACCAACATTTTCAAAAAATTCGCCGCTCACGCGGCTCCCATGCCGTACAAGATGAGGCCCGCGTCGCCACCACCTTGGACAAAATGGAGGCCAGCTTGGCTACCTCATTGGACAAAATGGAGGCCAGCTTGGCTACCTCATTGGACAAAATGGAGGCCAGCTTGGCCACCACCTTGGACGAAATGGAGGCCAGCTTGGCCACCACCTTGGACAAAATGGAGGACAGCCAGGCCTACATTTTGGAAAAATGGCGGCTGCGCCAGCCGCCATCTTGGTCAGATGGCGGCAAGTAGCCAACAGAGTGTCCCCAGTGATCCCGCAGTCAACCCAGAATGATGCCAGGGTGCAGCCAGGGTTCCCAGCTTGCACCCAGTCATGCCGGAGTGATGCCAGAGTGGCGGTCTTTATCATCAGACCACCACCACCAACAACAACAACTTGTGTTTATAATATATATATATTACCTGTATATTTATGATGTATTTGTGTATTTGGAAGTGTATTTGCACAGGGGCAGCAAGGCTGCAGGTACGGCAGCCGTGCTTGGACCAAATGGAGGCCAGCGGGGAGTCCGTCCCGGACAAAATGGGGGCGAGCGCGACCAACATTTTCAAAAAATTCGCCGCTCACGCGGCTCCCATGCCGTACAAGATGAGGCCCGCGTCGCCACCACCTTGGACAAAATGGAGGCCAGCTTGGCTACCTCATTGGACAAAATGGAGGCCAGCTTGGCTACCTCATTGGACAAAATGGAGGCCAGCTTGGCCACCACCTTGGACGAAATGGAGGCCAGCTTGGCCACCACCTTGGACAAAATGGAGGACAGCCAGGCCTACATTTTGGAAAAATGGCGGCTGCGCCAGCCGCCATCTTGGTCAGATGGCGGCAAGTAGCCAACAGAGTGTCCCCAGTGATCCCGCAGTCAACCCAGAATGATGCCAGGGTGCAGCCAGGGTTCCCAGCTTGCACCCAGTCAACGCCGGAGTGATGCCAGAGTGGCGGTCTTTATCATCAGACCACCACCACCACCAACAACAACTTGTGTTTATAATATATATATATTACCTGTATATTTATGATGTATTTGTGTATTTGGAAGTGTATTTGCACAGGGGCAGCACGGCTGCAGGTACGGCAGCCGTGCTTGGACCAAATGGAGGCCAGCGGGGAGTCCGTCCCGGACAAAATGGGGGCGAGCGCGACCAACATTTTCAAAAAATTCGCCGCTCACGCGGCTCCCATGCCGTACAAGATGAGGCCCGCGTCGCCACCACCTTGGACAAAATGGAGGCCAGCTTGGCTACCTCATTGGACAAAATGGAGGCCAGCTTGGCTACCTCATTGGACAAAATGGAGGCCAGCTTGGCCACCACCTTGGACGAAATGGAGGCCAGCTTGGCCACCATCTTGGACGAAATGGAGGACAGCCAGGCCTACATTTTGGAAAAATGGCGGCTGCGCCGCTGCCGCCATCTTGGTCAGATGGCGGCAAGTAGCCAACAGAGTGTCCCCAGTGATCCCGCAGTCAACCCAGAATGATGCCAGGGTGCAGCCAGGGTTCCCAGCTTGCACCCAGTCATGCCGGAGTGATGCCAGAGTGGCGGTCTTTATCATCAGACCACCACCACCACCACCACCACCACCACCAACAACAACTTGTGTTTATAATATATATATATTACCTGTATATTTATGATGTATTTGTGTATTTGGAAGTGTATTTGCACAGGGGCAGCACGGCTGCAGGTACGGCAGCCGTGCTTGGACCAAATGGAGGCCAGCGGGGAGTCCGTCCCGGACAAAATGGGGGCGAGCGCGACCAACATTTTCAAAAAATTCGCCGCTCACGCGGCTCCCATGCCGTACAAGATGAGGCCCGCGTCGCCACCACCTTGGACAAAATGGAGGCCAGCTTGGCTACCTCATTGGACAAAATGGAGGCCAGCTTGGCTACCTCATTGGACAAAATGGAGGCCAGCTTGGCCACCACCTTGGACGAAATGGAGGCCAGCTTGGCCACCATCTTGGACGAAATGGAGGACAGCCAGGCCTACATTTTGGAAAAATGGCGGCTGCGCCGCTGCCGCCATCTTGGTCAGATGGCGGCAAGTAGCCAACAGAGTGTCCCCAGTGATCCCGCAGTCAACCCAGAATGATGCCAGGGTGCAGCCAGGGTTCCCAGCTTGCACCCAGTCATGCCGGAGTGATGCCAGAGTGGCGGTCTTTATCATCAGACCACCACCACCACCACCACCACCACCACCAACAACAACTTGTGTTTATAATATATATATATTACCTGTATATTTATGATGTATTTGTGTATTTGGAAGTGTATTTGCACAGGGGCAGCACGGCTGCAGGTACGGCAGCCGTGCTTGGACCAAATGGAGGCCAGCGGGGAGTCCGTCCCGGACAAAATGGGGGCGAGCGCGACCAACATTTTCAAAAAATTCGCCGCTCACGCGGCTCCCATGCCGTACAAGATGAGGCCCGCGTCGCCACCACCTTGGACAAAATGGAGGCCAGCTTGGCTACCTCATTGGACAAAATGGAGGCCAGCTTGGCTACCTCATTGGACAAAATGGAGGCCAGCTTGGCCACCACCTTGGACGAAATGGAGGCCAGCTTGGCCACCACCTTGGACAAAATGGAGGACAGCCAGGCCTACATTTTGGAAAAATGGCGGCTGCGCCAGCCGCCATCTTGGTCAGATGGCGGCAAGTAGCCAACAGAGTGTCCCCAGTGATCCCGCAGTCAACCCAGAATGATGCCAGGGTGCAGCCAGGGTTCCCAGCTTGCACCCAGTCAACGCCGGAGTGATGCCAGAGTGGCGGTCTTTATCATCAGACCACCACCACCACCAACAACAACTTGTGTTTATAATATATATATATTACCTGTATATTTATGATGTATTTGTGTATTTGGAAGTGTATTTGCACAGGGGCAGCACGGCTGCAGGTACGGCAGCCGTGCTTGGACCAAATGGAGGCCAGCGGGGAGTCCGTCCCGGACAAAATGGGGGCGAGCGCGACCAACATTTTCAAAAAATTCGCCGCTCACGCGGCTCCCATGCCGTACAAGATGAGGCCCGCGTCGCCACCACCTTGGACAAAATGGAGGCCAGCTTGGCTACCTCATTGGACAAAATGGAGGCCAGCTTGGCTACCTCATTGGACAAAATGGAGGCCAGCTTGGCCACCACCTTGGACGAAATGGAGGCCAGCTTGGCCACCACCTTGGACAAAATGGAGGACAGCCAGGCCTACATTTTGGAAAAATGGCGGCTGCGCCAGCCGCCATCTTGGTCAGATGGCGGCAAGTAGCCAACAGAGTGTCCCCAGTGATCCCGCAGTCAACCCAGAATGATGCCAGGGTGCAGCCAGGGTTCCCAGCTTGCACCCAGTCAACGCCGGAGTGATGCCAGAGTGGCGGTCTTTATCATCAGACCACCACCACCACCAACAACAACTTGTGTTTATAATATATATATATTACCTGTATATTTATGATGTATTTGTGTATTTGGAAGTGTATTTGCACAGGGGCAGCACGGCTGCAGGTACGGCAGCCGTGCTTGGACCAAATGGAGGCCAGCGGGGAGTCCGTCCCGGACAAAATGGGGGCGAGCGCGACCAACATTTTCAAAAAATTCGCCGCTCACGCGGCTCCCATGCCGTACAAGATGAGGCCCGCGTCGCCACCACCTTGGACAAAATGGAGGCCAGCTTGGCTACCTCATTGGACAAAATGGAGGCCAGCTTGGCTACCTCATTGGACAAAATGGAGGCCAGCTTGGCCACCACCTTGGACGAAATGGAGGCCAGCTTGGCCACCACCTTGGACAAAATGGAGGACAGCCAGGCCTACATTTTGGAAAAATGGCGGCTGCGCCAGCCGCCATCTTGGTCAGATGGCGGCAAGTAGCCAACAGAGTGTCCCCAGTGATCCCGCAGTCAACCCAGAATGATGCCAGGGTGCAGCCAGGGTTCCCAGCTTGCACCCAGTCAACGCCGGAGTGATGCCAGAGTGGCGGTCTTTATCATCAGACCACCACCACCACCAACAACAACTTGTGTTTATAATATATATATATTACCTGTATATTTATGATGTATTTGTGTATTTGGAAGTGTATTTGCACAGGGGCAGCACGGCTGCAGGTACGGCAGCCGTGCTTGGACCAAATGGAGGCCAGCGGGGAGTCCGTCCCGGACAAAATGGGGGCGAGCGCGACCAACATTTTCAAAAAATTCGCCGCTCACGCGGCTCCCATGCCGTACAAGATGAGGCCCGCGTCGCCACCACCTTGGACAAAATGGAGGCCAGCTTGGCTACCTCATTGGACAAAATGGAGGCCAGCTTGGCTACCTCATTGGACAAAATGGAGGCCAGCTTGGCCACCACCTTGGACGAAATGGAGGCCAGCTTGGCCACCACCTTGGACAAAATGGAGGACAGCCAGGCCTACATTTTGGAAAAATGGCGGCTGCGCCAGCCGCCATCTTGGTCAGATGGCGGCAAGTAGCCAACAGAGTGTCCCCAGTGATCCCGCAGTCAACCCAGAATGATGCCAGGGTGCAGCCAGGGTTCCCAGCTTGCACCCAGTCAACGCCGGAGTGATGCCAGAGTGGCGGTCTTTATCATCAGACCACCACCACCACCAACAACAACTTGTGTTTATAATATATATATATTACCTGTATATTTATGATGTATTTGTGTATTTGGAAGTGTATTTGCACAGGGGCAGCACGGCTGCAGGTACGGCAGCCGTGCTTGGACCAAATGGAGGCCAGCGGGGAGTCCGTCCCGGACAAAATGGGGGCGAGCGCGACCAACATTTTCAAAAAATTCGCCGCTCACGCGGCTCCCATGCCGTACAAGATGAGGCCCGCGTCGCCACCACCTTGGACAAAATGGAGGCCAGCTTGGCTACCTCATTGGACAAAATGGAGGCCAGCTTGGCTACCTCATTGGACAAAATGGAGGCCAGCTTGGCCACCACCTTGGACGAAATGGAGGCCAGCTTGGCCACCACCTTGGACAAAATGGAGGACAGCCAGGCCTACATTTTGGAAAAATGGCGGCTGCGCCAGCCGCCATCTTGGTCAGATGGCGGCAAGTAGCCAACAGAGTGTCCCCAGTGATCCCGCAGTCAACCCAGAATGATGCCAGGGTGCAGCCAGGGTTCCCAGCTTGCACCCAGTCAACGCCGGAGTGATGCCAGAGTGGCGGTCTTTATCATCAGACCACCACCACCACCAACAACAACTTGTGTTTATAATATATATATATTACCTGTATATTTATGATGTATTTGTGTATTTGGAAGTGTATTTGCACAGGGGCAGCACGGCTGCAGGTACGGCAGCCGTGCTTGGACCAAATGGAGGCCAGCGGGGAGTCCGTCCCGGACAAAATGGGGGCGAGCGCGACCAACATTTTCAAAAAATTCGCCGCTCACGCGGCTCCCATGCCGTACAAGATGAGGCCCGCGTCGCCACCACCTTGGACAAAATGGAGGCCAGCTTGGCTACCTCATTGGACAAAATGGAGGCCAGCTTGGCTACCTCATTGGACAAAATGGAGGCCAGCTTGGCCACCACCTTGGACGAAATGGAGGCCAGCTTGGCCACCACCTTGGACAAAATGGAGGACAGCCAGGCCTACATTTTGGAAAAATGGCGGCTGCGCCAGCCGCCATCTTGGTCAGATGGCGGCAAGTAGCCAACAGAGTGTCCCCAGTGATCCCGCAGTCAACCCAGAATGATGCCAGGGTGCAGCCAGGGTTCCCAGCTTGCACCCAGTCAACGCCGGAGTGATGCCAGAGTGGCGGTCTTTATCATCAGACCACCACCACCACCAACAACAACTTGTGTTTATAATATATATATATTACCTGTATATTTATGATGTATTTGTGTATTTGGAAGTGTATTTGCACAGGGGCAGCACGGCTGCAGGTACGGCAGCCGTGCTTGGACCAAATGGAGGCCAGCGGGGAGTCCGTCCCGGACAAAATGGGGGCGAGCGCGACCAACATTTTCAAAAAATTCGCCGCTCACGCGGCTCCCATGCCGTACAAGATGAGGCCCGCGTCGCCACCACCTTGGACAAAATGGAGGCCAGCTTGGCTACCTCATTGGACAAAATGGAGGCCAGCTTGGCTACCTCATTGGACAAAATGGAGGCCAGCTTGGCCACCACCTTGGACGAAATGGAGGCCAGCTTGGCCACCATCTTGGACGAAATGGAGGACAGCCAGGCCTACATTTTGGAAAAATGGCGGCTGCGCCGCTGCCGCCATCTTGGTCAGATGGCGGCAAGTAGCCAACAGAGTGTCCCCAGTGATCCCGCAGTCAACCCAGAATGATGCCAGGGTGCAGCCAGGGTTCCCAGCTTGCACCCAGTCATGCCGGAGTGATGCCAGAGTGGCGGTCTTTATCATCAGACCACCACCACCACCACCACCACCACCACCAACAACAACTTGTGTTTATAATATATATATATTACCTGTATATTTATGATGTATTTGTGTATTTGGAAGTGTATTTGCACAGGGGCAGCACGGCTGCAGGTACGGCAGCCGTGCTTGGACCAAATGGAGGCCAGCGGGGAGTCCGTCCCGGACAAAATGGGGGCGAGCGCGACCAACATTTTCAAAAAATTCGCCGCTCACGCGGCTCCCATGCCGTACAAGATGAGGCCCGCGTCGCCACCACCTTGGACAAAATGGAGGCCAGCTTGGCTACCTCATTGGACAAAATGGAGGCCAGCTTGGCTACCTCATTGGACAAAATGGAGGCCAGCTTGGCCACCACCTTGGACGAAATGGAGGCCAGCTTGGCCACCATCTTGGACGAAATGGAGGACAGCCAGGCCTACATTTTGGAAAAATGGCGGCTGCGCCGCTGCCGCCATCTTGGTCAGATGGCGGCAAGTAGCCAACAGAGTGTCCCCAGTGATCCCGCAGTCAACCCAGAATGATGCCAGGGTGCAGCCAGGGTTCCCAGCTTGCACCCAGTCATGCCGGAGTGATGCCAGAGTGGCGGTCTTTATCATCAGACCACCACCACCACCACCACCACCACCACCAACAACAACTTGTGTTTATAATATATATATATTACCTGTATATTTATGATGTATTTGTGTATTTGGAAGTGTATTTGCACAGGGGCAGCACGGCTGCAGGTACGGCAGCCGTGCTTGGACCAAATGGAGGCCAGCGGGGAGTCCGTCCCGGACAAAATGGGGGCGAGCGCGACCAACATTTTCAAAAAATTCGCCGCTCACGCGGCTCCCATGCCGTACAAGATGAGGCCCGCGTCGCCACCACCTTGGACAAAATGGAGGCCAGCTTGGCTACCTCATTGGACAAAATGGAGGCCAGCTTGGCTACCTCATTGGACAAAATGGAGGCCAGCTTGGCCACCACCTTGGACGAAATGGAGGCCAGCTTGGCCACCACCTTGGACAAAATGGAGGACAGCCAGGCCTACATTTTGGAAAAATGGCGGCTGCGCCAGCCGCCATCTTGGTCAGATGGCGGCAAGTAGCCAACAGAGTGTCCCCAGTGATCCCGCAGTCAACCCAGAATGATGCCAGGGTGCAGCCAGGGTTCCCAGCTTGCACCCAGTCAACGCCGGAGTGATGCCAGAGTGGCGGTCTTTATCATCAGACCACCACCACCACCAACAACAACTTGTGTTTATAATATATATATATTACCTGTATATTTATGATGTATTTGTGTATTTGGAAGTGTATTTGCACAGGGGCAGCACGGCTGCAGGTACGGCAGCCGTGCTTGGACCAAATGGAGGCCAGCGGGGAGTCCGTCCCGGACAAAATGGGGGCGAGCGCGACCAACATTTTCAAAAAATTCGCCGCTCACGCGGCTCCCATGCCGTACAAGATGAGGCCCGCGTCGCCACCACACCTTGGACAAAATGGAGGCCAGCTTGGCTACCTCATTGGACAAAATGGAGGCCAGCTTGGCTACCTCATTGGACAAAATGGAGGCCAGCTTGGCCACCACCTTGGACGAAATGGAGGCCAGCTTGGCCACCACCTTGGACAAAATGGAGGACAGCCAGGCCTACATTTTGGAAAAATGGCGGCTGCGCCAGCCGCCATCTTGGTCAGATGGCGGCAAGTAGCACAGAGTGTCCCCAGTGATCCCGCAGTCAACCCAGAATGATGCCAGGGTGCAGCCAGGGTTCCCAGCTTGCACCCAGTCAACGCCGGAGTGATGCCAGAGTGGCGGTCTTTATCATCAGACCACCACCACCACCAACAACAACTTGTGTTTATAATATATATATATTACCTGTATATTTATGATGTATTTGTGTATTTGGAAGTGTATTTGCACAGGGGCAGCACGGCTGCAGGTACGGCAGCCGTGCTTGGACCAAATGGAGGCCAGCGGGGAGTCCGTCCCGGACAAAATGGGGGCGAGCGCGACCAACATTTTCAAAAAATTCGCCGCTCACGCGGCTCCCATGCCGTACAAGATGAGGCCCGCGTCGCCACCACCTTGGACAAAATGGAGGCCAGCTTGGCTACCTCATTGGACAAAATGGAGGCCAGCTTGGCTACCTCATTGGACAAAATGGAGGCCAGCTTGGCCACCACCTTGGACGAAATGGAGGCCAGCTTGGCCACCACCTTGGACAAAATGGAGGACAGCCAGGCCTACATTTTGGAAAAATGGCGGCTGCGCCAGCCGCCATCTTGGTCAGATGGCGGCAAGTAGCCAACAGAGTGTCCCCAGTGATCCCGCAGTCAACCCAGAATGATGCCAGGGTGCAGCCAGGGTTCCCAGCTTGCACCCAGTCAACGCCGGAGTGATGCCAGAGTGGCGGTCTTTATCATCAGACCACCACCACCACCAACAACAACTTGTGTTTATAATATATATATATTACCTGTATATTTATGATGTATTTGTGTATTTGGAAGTGTATTTGCACAGGGGCAGCACGGCTGCAGGTACGGCAGCCGTGCTTGGACCAAATGGAGGCCAGCGGGGAGTCCGTCCCGGACAAAATGGGGGCGAGCGCGACCAACATTTTCAAAAAATTCGCCGCTCACGCGGCTCCCATGCCGTACAAGATGAGGCCCGCGTCGCCACCACCTTGGACAAAATGGAGGCCAGCTTGGCTACCTCATTGGACAAAATGGAGGCCAGCTTGGCTACCTCATTGGACAAAATGGAGGCCAGCTTGGCCACCACCTTGGACGAAATGGAGGCCAGCTTGGCCACCACCTTGGACAAAATGGAGGACAGCCAGGCCTACATTTTGGAAAAATGGCGGCTGCGCCAGCCGCCATCTTGGTCAGATGGCGGCAAGTAGCCAACAGAGTGTCCCCAGTGATCCCGCAGTCAACCCAGAATGATGCCAGGGTGCAGCCAGGGTTCCCAGCTTGCACCCAGTCAACGCCGGAGTGATGCCAGAGTGGCGGTCTTTATCATCAGACCACCACCACCACCAACAACAACTTGTGTTTATAATATATATATATTACCTGTATATTTATGATGTATTTGTGTATTTGGAAGTGTATTTGCACAGGGGCAGCACGGCTGCAGGTACGGCAGCCGTGCTTGGACCAAATGGAGGCCAGCGGGGAGTCCGTCCCGGACAAAATGGGGGCGAGCGCGACCAACATTTTCAAAAAATTCGCCGCTCACGCGGCTCCCATGCCGTACAAGATGAGGCCCGCGTCGCCACCACCTTGGACAAAATGGAGGCCAGCTTGGCTACCTCATTGGACAAAATGGAGGCCAGCTTGGCTACCTCATTGGACAAAATGGAGGCCAGCTTGGCCACCACCTTGGACGAAATGGAGGCCAGCTTGGCCACCATCTTGGACGAAATGGAGGACAGCCAGGCCTACATTTTGGAAAAATGGCGGCTGCGCCGCTGCCGCCATCTTGGTCAGATGGCGGCAAGTAGCCAACAGAGTGTCCCCAGTGATCCCGCAGTCAACCCAGAATGATGCCAGGGTGCAGCCAGGGTTCCCAGCTTGCACCCAGTCATGCCGGAGTGATGCCAGAGTGGCGGTCTTTATCATCAGACCACCACCACCACCACCACCACCACCACCAACAACAACTTGTGTTTATAATATATATATATTACCTGTATATTTATGATGTATTTGTGTATTTGGAAGTGTATTTGCACAGGGGCAGCACGGCTGCAGGTACGGCAGCCGTGCTTGGACCAAATGGAGGCCAGCGGGGAGTCCGTCCCGGACAAAATGGGGGCGAGCGCGACCAACATTTTCAAAAAATTCGCCGCTCACGCGGCTCCCATGCCGTACAAGATGAGGCCCGCGTCGCCACCACCTTGGACAAAATGGAGGCCAGCTTGGCTACCTCATTGGACAAAATGGAGGCCAGCTTGGCTACCTCATTGGACAAAATGGAGGCCAGCTTGGCCACCACCTTGGACGAAATGGAGGCCAGCTTGGCCACCACCTTGGACAAAATGGAGGACAGCCAGGCCTACATTTTGGAAAAATGGCGGCTGCGCCAGCCGCCATCTTGGTCAGATGGCGGCAAGTAGCCAACAGAGTGTCCCCAGTGATCCCGCAGTCAACCCAGAATGATGCCAGGGTGCAGCCAGGGTTCCCAGCTTGCACCCAGTCAACGCCGGAGTGATGCCAGAGTGGCGGTCTTTATCATCAGACCACCACCACCACCAACAACAACTTGTGTTTATAATATATATATATTACCTGTATATTTATGATGTATTTGTGTATTTGGAAGTGTATTTGCACAGGGGCAGCACGGCTGCAGGTACGGCAGCCGTGCTTGGACCAAATGGAGGCCAGCGGGGAGTCCGTCCCGGACAAAATGGGGGCGAGCGCGACCAACATTTTCAAAAAATTCGCCGCTCACGCGGCTCCCATGCCGTACAAGATGAGGCCCGCGTCGCCACCACCTTGGACAAAATGGAGGCCAGCTTGGCTACCTCATTGGACAAAATGGAGGCCAGCTTGGCTACCTCATTGGACAAAATGGAGGCCAGCTTGGCCACCACCTTGGACGAAATGGAGGCCAGCTTGGCCACCACCTTGGACAAAATGGAGGACAGCCAGGCCTACATTTTGGAAAAATGGCGGCTGCGCCAGCCGCCATCTTGGTCAGATGGCGGCAAGTAGCCAACAGAGTGTCCCCAGTGATCCCGCAGTCAACCCAGAATGATGCCAGGGTGCAGCCAGGGTTCCCAGCTTGCACCCAGTCAACGCCGGAGTGATGCCAGAGTGGCGGTCTTTATCATCAGACCACCACCACCACCAACAACAACTTGTGTTTATAATATATATATATTACCTGTATATTTATGATGTATTTGTGTATTTGGAAGTGTATTTGCACAGGGGCAGCACGGCTGCAGGTACGGCAGCCGTGCTTGGACCAAATGGAGGCCAGCGGGGAGTCCGTCCCGGACAAAATGGGGGCGAGCGCGACCAACATTTTCAAAAAATTCGCCGCTCACGCGGCTCCCATGCCGTACAAGATGAGGCCCGCGTCGCCACCACCTTGGACAAAATGGAGGCCAGCTTGGCTACCTCATTGGACAAAATGGAGGCCAGCTTGGCTACCTCATTGGACAAAATGGAGGCCAGCTTGGCCACCACCTTGGACGAAATGGAGGCCAGCTTGGCCACCATCTTGGACGAAATGGAGGACAGCCAGGCCTACATTTTGGAAAAATGGCGGCTGCGCCGCTGCCGCCATCTTGGTCAGATGGCGGCAAGTAGCCAACAGAGTGTCCCCAGTGATCCCGCAGTCAACCCAGAATGATGCCAGGGTGCAGCCAGGGTTCCCAGCTTGCACCCAGTCATGCCGGAGTGATGCCAGAGTGGCGGTCTTTATCATCAGACCACCACCACCACCACCACCACCACCACCAACAACAACTTGTGTTTATAATATATATATATTACCTGTATATTTATGATGTATTTGTGTATTTGGAAGTGTATTTGCACAGGGGCAGCACGGCTGCAGGTACGGCAGCCGTGCTTGGACCAAATGGAGGCCAGCGGGGAGTCCGTCCCGGACAAAATGGGGGCGAGCGCGACCAACATTTTCAAAAAATTCGCCGCTCACGCGGCTCCCATGCCGTACAAGATGAGGCCCGCGTCGCCACCACCTTGGACAAAATGGAGGCCAGCTTGGCTACCTCATTGGACAAAATGGAGGCCAGCTTGGCTACCTCATTGGACAAAATGGAGGCCAGCTTGGCCACCACCTTGGACGAAATGGAGGCCAGCTTGGCCACCACCTTGGACAAAATGGAGGACAGCCAGGCCTACATTTTGGAAAAATGGCGGCTGCGCCAGCCGCCATCTTGGTCAGATGGCGGCAAGTAGCCAACAGAGTGTCCCCAGTGATCCCGCAGTCAACCCAGAATGATGCCAGGGTGCAGCCAGGGTTCCCAGCTTGCACCCAGTCAACGCCGGAGTGATGCCAGAGTGGCGGTCTTTATCATCAGACCACCACCAACAACAACTTGTGTTTATAATATATATATATTACCTGTATATTTATGATGTATTTGTGTATTTGGAAGTGTATTTGCACAGGGGCAGCACGGCTGCAGGTACGGCAGCCGTGCTTGGACCAAATGGAGGCCAGCGGGGAGTCCGTCCCGGACAAAATGGGGGCGAGCGCGACCAACATTTTCAAAAAATTCGCCGCTCACGCGGCTCCCATGCCGTACAAGATGAGGCCCGCGTCGCCACCACCTTGGACAAAATGGAGGCCAGCTTGGCTACCTCATTGGACAAAATGGAGGCCAGCTTGGCTACCTCATTGGACAAAATGGAGGCCAGCTTGGCCACCACCTTGGACGAAATGGAGGCCAGCTTGGCCACCATCTTGGACGAAATGGAGGACAGCCAGGCCTACATTTTGGAAAAATGGCGGCTGCGCCGCTGCCGCCATCTTGGTCAGATGGCGGCAAGTAGCCAACAGAGTGTCCCCAGTGATCCCGCAGTCAACCCAGAATGATGCCAGGGTGCAGCCAGGGTTCCCAGCTTGCACCCAGTCATGCCGGAGTGATGCCAGAGTGGCGGTCTTTATCATCAGACCACCACCACCACCACCACCACCACCACCAACAACAACTTGTGTTTATAATATATATATATTACCTGTATATTTATGATGTATTTGTGTATTTGGAAGTGTATTTGCACAGGGGCAGCACGGCTGCAGGTACGGCAGCCGTGCTTGGACCAAATGGAGGCCAGCGGGGAGTCCGTCCCGGACAAAATGGGGGCGAGCGCGACCAACATTTTCAAAAAATTCGCCGCTCACGCGGCTCCCATGCCGTACAAGATGAGGCCCGCGTCGCCACCACCTTGGACAAAATGGAGGCCAGCTTGGCTACCTCATTGGACAAAATGGAGGCCAGCTTGGCTACCTCATTGGACAAAATGGAGGCCAGCTTGGCCACCACCTTGGACGAAATGGAGGCCAGCTTGGCCACCACCTTGGACAAAATGGAGGACAGCCAGGCCTACATTTTGGAAAAATGGCGGCTGCGCCAGCCGCCATCTTGGTCAGATGGCGGCAAGTAGCCAACAGAGTGTCCCCAGTGATCCCGCAGTCAACCCAGAATGATGCCAGGGTGCAGCCAGGGTTCCCAGCTTGCACCCAGTCAACGCCGGAGTGATGCCAGAGTGGCGGTCTTTATCATCAGACCACCACCACCACCAACAACAACTTGTGTTTATAATATATATATATTACCTGTATATTTATGATGTATTTGTGTATTTGGAAGTGTATTTGCACAGGGGCAGCACGGCTGCAGGTACGGCAGCCGTGCTTGGACCAAATGGAGGCCAGCGGGGAGTCCGTCCCGGACAAAATGGGGGCGAGCGCGACCAACATTTTCAAAAAATTCGCCGCTCACGCGGCTCCCATGCCGTACAAGATGAGGCCCGCGTCGCCACCACCTTGGACAAAATGGAGGCCAGCTTGGCTACCTCATTGGACAAAATGGAGGCCAGCTTGGCTACCTCATTGGACAAAATGGAGGCCAGCTTGGCCACCACCTTGGACGAAATGGAGGCCAGCTTGGCCACCACCTTGGACAAAATGGAGGACAGCCAGGCCTACATTTTGGAAAAATGGCGGCTGCGCCAGCCGCCATCTTGGTCAGATGGCGGCAAGTAGCCAACAGAGTGTCCCCAGTGATCCCGCAGTCAACCCAGAATGATGCCAGGGTGCAGCCAGGGTTCCCAGCTTGCACCCAGTCAACGCCGGAGTGATGCCAGAGTGGCGGTCTTTATCATCAGACCACCACCACCACCAACAACAACTTGTGTTTATAATATATATATATTACCTGTATATTTATGATGTATTTGTGTATTTGGAAGTGTATTTGCACAGGGGCAGCACGGCTGCAGGTACGGCAGCCGTGCTTGGACCAAATGGAGGCCAGCGGGGAGTCCGTCCCGGACAAAATGGGGGCGAGCGCGACCAACATTTTCAAAAAATTCGCCGCTCACGCGGCTCCCATGCCGTACAAGATGAGGCCCGCGTCGCCACCACCTTGGACAAAATGGAGGCCAGCTTGGCTACCTCATTGGACAAAATGGAGGCCAGCTTGGCTACCTCATTGGACAAAATGGAGGCCAGCTTGGCCACCACCTTGGACGAAATGGAGGCCAGCTTGGCCACCACCTTGGACAAAATGGAGGACAGCCAGGCCTACATTTTGGAAAAATGGCGGCTGCGCCAGCCGCCATCTTGGTCAGATGGCGGCAAGTAGCCAACAGAGTGTCCCCAGTGATCCCGCAGTCAACCCAGAATGATGCCAGGGTGCAGCCAGGGTTCCCAGCTTGCACCCAGTCAACGCCGGAGTGATGCCAGAGTGGCGGTCTTTATCATCAGACCACCACCACCACCAACAACAACTTGTGTTTATAATATATATATATTACCTGTATATTTATGATGTATTTGTGTATTTGGAAGTGTATTTGCACAGGGGCAGCACGGCTGCAGGTACGGCAGCCGTGCTTGGACCAAATGGAGGCCAGCGGGGAGTCCGTCCCGGACAAAATGGGGGCGAGCGCGACCAACATTTTCAAAAAATTCGCCGCTCACGCGGCTCCCATGCCGTACAAGATGAGGCCCGCGTCGCCACCACCTTGGACAAAATGGAGGCCAGCTTGGCTACCTCATTGGACAAAATGGAGGCCAGCTTGGCTACCTCATTGGACAAAATGGAGGCCAGCTTGGCCACCACCTTGGACGAAATGGAGGCCAGCTTGGCCACCACCTTGGACAAAATGGAGGACAGCCAGGCCTACATTTTGGAAAAATGGCGGCTGCGCCAGCCGCCATCTTGGTCAGATGGCGGCAAGTAGCCAACAGAGTGTCCCCAGTGATCCCGCAGTCAACCCAGAATGATGCCAGGGTGCAGCCAGGGTTCCCAGCTTGCACCCAGTCAACGCCGGAGTGATGCCAGAGTGGCGGTCTTTATCATCAGACCACCACCACCACCAACAACAACTTGTGTTTATAATATATATATATTACCTGTATATTTATGATGTATTTGTGTATTTGGAAGTGTATTTGCACAGGGGCAGCACGGCTGCAGGTACGGCAGCCGTGCTTGGACCAAATGGAGGCCAGCGGGGAGTCCGTCCCGGACAAAATGGGGGCGAGCGCGACCAACATTTTCAAAAAATTCGCCGCTCACGCGGCTCCCATGCCGTACAAGATGAGGCCCGCGTCGCCACCACCTTGGACAAAATGGAGGCCAGCTTGGCTACCTCATTGGACAAAATGGAGGCCAGCTTGGCTACCTCATTGGACAAAATGGAGGCCAGCTTGGCCACCACCTTGGACGAAATGGAGGCCAGCTTGGCCACCACCTTGGACAAAATGGAGGACAGCCAGGCCTACATTTTGGAAAAATGGCGGCTGCGCCAGCCGCCATCTTGGTCAGATGGCGGCAAGTAGCCAACAGAGTGTCCCCAGTGATCCCGCAGTCAACCCAGAATGATGCCAGGGTGCAGCCAGGGTTCCCAGCTTGCACCCAGTCAACGCCGGAGTGATGCCAGAGTGGCGGTCTTTATCATCAGACCACCACCACCACCAACAACAACTTGTGTTTATAATATATATATATTACCTGTATATTTATGATGTATTTGTGTATTTGGAAGTGTATTTGCACAGGGGCAGCACGGCTGCAGGTACGGCAGCCGTGCTTGGACCAAATGGAGGCCAGCGGGGAGTCCGTCCCGGACAAAATGGGGGCGAGCGCGACCAACATTTTCAAAAAATTCGCCGCTCACGCGGCTCCCATGCCGTACAAGATGAGGCCCGCGTCGCCACCACCTTGGACAAAATGGAGGCCAGCTTGGCTACCTCATTGGACAAAATGGAGGCCAGCTTGGCTACCTCATTGGACAAAATGGAGGCCAGCTTGGCCACCACCTTGGACGAAATGGAGGCCAGCTTGGCCACCATCTTGGACGAAATGGAGGACAGCCAGGCCTACATTTTGGAAAAATGGCGGCTGCGCCGCTGCCGCCATCTTGGTCAGATGGCGGCAAGTAGCCAACAGAGTGTCCCCAGTGATCCCGCAGTCAACCCAGAATGATGCCAGGGTGCAGCCAGGGTTCCCAGCTTGCACCCAGTCATGCCGGAGTGATGCCAGAGTGGCGGTCTTTATCATCAGACCACCACCACCACCAACAACAACTTGTGTTTATAATATATATATATTACCTGTATATTTATGATGTATTTGTGTATTTGGAAGTGTATTTGCACAGGGGCAGCACGGCTGCAGGTACGGCAGCCGTGCTTGGACCAAATGGAGGCCAGCGGGGAGTCCGTCCCGGACAAAATGGGGGCGAGCGCGACCAACATTTTCAAAAAATTCGCCGCTCACGCGGCTCCCATGCCGTACAAGATGAGGCCCGCGTCGCCACCACCTTGGACAAAATGGAGGCCAGCTTGGCTACCTCATTGGACAAAATGGAGGCCAGCTTGGCTACCTCATTGGACAAAATGGAGGCCAGCTTGGCCACCACCTTGGACGAAATGGAGGCCAGCTTGGCCACCATCTTGGACGAAATGGAGGACAGCCAGGCCTACATTTTGGAAAAATGGCGGCTGCGCCGCTGCCGCCATCTTGGTCAGATGGCGGCAAGTAGCCAACAGAGTGTCCCCAGTGATCCCGCAGTCAACCCAGAATGATGCCAGGGTGCAGCCAGGGTTCCCAGCTTGCACCCAGTCATGCCGGAGTGATGCCAGAGTGGCGGTCTTTATCATCAGACCACCACCACCACCACCACCACCACCACCAACAACAACTTGTGTTTATAATATATATATATTACCTGTATATTTATGATGTATTTGTGTATTTGGAAGTGTATTTGCACAGGGGCAGCACGGCTGCAGGTACGGCAGCCGTGCTTGGACCAAATGGAGGCCAGCGGGGAGTCCGTCCCGGACAAAATGGGGGCGAGCGCGACCAACATTTTCAAAAAATTCGCCGCTCACGCGGCTCCCATGCCGTACAAGATGAGGCCCGCGTCGCCACCACCTTGGACAAAATGGAGGCCAGCTTGGCTACCTCATTGGACAAAATGGAGGCCAGCTTGGCTACCTCATTGGACAAAATGGAGGCCAGCTTGGCCACCACCTTGGACGAAATGGAGGCCAGCTTGGCCACCATCTTGGACGAAATGGAGGACAGCCAGGCCTACATTTTGGAAAAATGGCGGCTGCGCCGCTGCCGCCATCTTGGTCAGATGGCGGCAAGTAGCCAACAGAGTGTCCCCAGTGATCCCGCAGTCAACCCAGAATGATGCCAGGGTGCAGCCAGGGTTCCCAGCTTGCACCCAGTCATGCCGGAGTGATGCCAGAGTGGCGGTCTTTATCATCAGACCACCACCACCACCACCACCACCACCACCAACAACAACTTGTGTTTATAATATATATATATTACCTGTATATTTATGATGTATTTGTGTATTTGGAAGTGTATTTGCACAGGGGCAGCACGGCTGCAGGTACGGCAGCCGTGCTTGGACCAAATGGAGGCCAGCGGGGAGTCCGTCCCGGACAAAATGGGGGCGAGCGCGACCAACATTTTCAAAAAATTCGCCGCTCACGCGGCTCCCATGCCGTACAAGATGAGGCCCGCGTCGCCACCACCTTGGACAAAATGGAGGCCAGCTTGGCTACCTCATTGGACAAAATGGAGGCCAGCTTGGCTACCTCATTGGACAAAATGGAGGCCAGCTTGGCCACCACCTTGGACGAAATGGAGGCCAGCTTGGCCACCACCTTGGACAAAATGGAGGACAGCCAGGCCTACATTTTGGAAAAATGGCGGCTGCGCCAGCCGCCATCTTGGTCAGATGGCGGCAAGTAGCCAACAGAGTGTCCCCAGTGATCCCGCAGTCAACCCAGAATGATGCCAGGGTGCAGCCAGGGTTCCCAGCTTGCACCCAGTCAACGCCGGAGTGATGCCAGAGTGGCGGTCTTTATCATCAGACCACCACCACCACCAACAACAACTTGTGTTTATAATATATATATATTACCTGTATATTTATGATGTATTTGTGTATTTGGAAGTGTATTTGCACAGGGGCAGCACGGCTGCAGGTACGGCAGCCGTGCTTGGACCAAATGGAGGCCAGCGGGGAGTCCGTCCCGGACAAAATGGGGGCGAGCGCGACCAACATTTTCAAAAAATTCGCCGCTCACGCGGCTCCCATGCCGTACAAGATGAGGCCCGCGTCGCCACCACCTTGGACAAAATGGAGGCCAGCTTGGCTACCTCATTGGACAAAATGGAGGCCAGCTTGGCTACCTCATTGGACAAAATGGAGGCCAGCTTGGCCACCACCTTGGACGAAATGGAGGCCAGCTTGGCCACCACCTTGGACAAAATGGAGGACAGCCAGGCCTACATTTTGGAAAAATGGCGGCTGCGCCAGCCGCCATCTTGGTCAGATGGCGGCAAGTAGCCAACAGAGTGTCCCCAGTGATCCCGCAGTCAACCCAGAATGATGCCAGGGTGCAGCCAGGGTTCCCAGCTTGCACCCAGTCAACGCCGGAGTGATGCCAGAGTGGCGGTCTTTATCATCAGACCACCACCACCACCAACAACAACTTGTGTTTATAATATATATATATTACCTGTATATTTATGATGTATTTGTGTATTTGGAAGTGTATTTGCACAGGGGCAGCACGGCTGCAGGTACGGCAGCCGTGCTTGGACCAAATGGAGGCCAGCGGGGAGTCCGTCCCGGACAAAATGGGGGCGAGCGCGACCAACATTTTCAAAAAATTCGCCGCTCACGCGGCTCCCATGCCGTACAAGATGAGGCCCGCGTCGCCACCACCTTGGACAAAATGGAGGCCAGCTTGGCTACCTCATTGGACAAAATGGAGGCCAGCTTGGCTACCTCATTGGACAAAATGGAGGCCAGCTTGGCCACCACCTTGGACGAAATGGAGGCCAGCTTGGCCACCACCTTGGACAAAATGGAGGACAGCCAGGCCTACATTTTGGAAAAATGGCGGCTGCGCCAGCCGCCATCTTGGTCAGATGGCGGCAAGTAGCCAACAGAGTGTCCCCAGTGATCCCGCAGTCAACCCAGAATGATGCCAGGGTGCAGCCAGGGTTCCCAGCTTGCACCCAGTCAACGCCGGAGTGATGCCAGAGTGGCGGTCTTTATCATCAGACCACCACCACCACCAACAACAACTTGTGTTTATAATATATATATATTACCTGTATATTTATGATGTATTTGTGTATTTGGAAGTGTATTTGCACAGGGGCAGCACGGCTGCAGGTACGGCAGCCGTGCTTGGACCAAATGGAGGCCAGCGGGGAGTCCGTCCCGGACAAAATGGGGGCGAGCGCGACCAACATTTTCAAAAAATTCGCCGCTCACGCGGCTCCCATGCCGTACAAGATGAGGCCCGCGTCGCCACCACCTTGGACAAAATGGAGGCCAGCTTGGCTACCTCATTGGACAAAATGGAGGCCAGCTTGGCTACCTCATTGGACAAAATGGAGGCCAGCTTGGCCACCACCTTGGACGAAATGGAGGCCAGCTTGGCCACCACCTTGGACAAAATGGAGGACAGCCAGGCCTACATTTTGGAAAAATGGCGGCTGCGCCAGCCGCCATCTTGGTCAGATGGCGGCAAGTAGCCAACAGAGTGTCCCCAGTGATCCCGCAGTCAACCCAGAATGATGCCAGGGTGCAGCCAGGGTTCCCAGCTTGCACCCAGTCAACGCCGGAGTGATGCCAGAGTGGCGGTCTTTATCATCAGACCACCACCACCACCAACAACAACTTGTGTTTATAATATATATATATTACCTGTATATTTATGATGTATTTGTGTATTTGGAAGTGTATTTGCACAGGGGCAGCACGGCTGCAGGTACGGCAGCCGTGCTTGGACCAAATGGAGGCCAGCGGGGAGTCCGTCCCGGACAAAATGGGGGCGAGCGCGACCAACATTTTCAAAAAATTCGCCGCTCACGCGGCTCCCATGCCGTACAAGATGAGGCCCGCGTCGCCACCACCTTGGACAAAATGGAGGCCAGCTTGGCTACCTCATTGGACAAAATGGAGGCCAGCTTGGCTACCTCATTGGACAAAATGGAGGCCAGCTTGGCCACCACCTTGGACGAAATGGAGGCCAGCTTGGCCACCATCTTGGACGAAATGGAGGACAGCCAGGCCTACATTTTGGAAAAATGGCGGCTGCGCCGCTGCCGCCATCTTGGTCAGATGGCGGCAAGTAGCCAACAGAGTGTCCCCAGTGATCCCGCAGTCAACCCAGAATGATGCCAGGGTGCAGCCAGGGTTCCCAGCTTGCACCCAGTCATGCCGGAGTGATGCCAGAGTGGCGGTCTTTATCATCAGACCACCACCACCACCACCACCACCACCACCAACAACAACTTGTGTTTATAATATATATATATTACCTGTATATTTATGATGTATTTGTGTATTTGGAAGTGTATTTGCACAGGGGCAGCACGGCTGCAGGTACGGCAGCCGTGCTTGGACCAAATGGAGGCCAGCGGGGAGTCCGTCCCGGACAAAATGGGGGCGAGCGCGACCAACATTTTCAAAAAATTCGCCGCTCACGCGGCTCCCATGCCGTACAAGATGAGGCCCGCGTCGCCACCACCTTGGACAAAATGGAGGCCAGCTTGGCTACCTCATTGGACAAAATGGAGGCCAGCTTGGCTACCTCATTGGACAAAATGGAGGCCAGCTTGGCCACCACCTTGGACGAAATGGAGGCCAGCTTGGCCACCACCTTGGACAAAATGGAGGACAGCCAGGCCTACATTTTGGAAAAATGGCGGCTGCGCCAGCCGCCATCTTGGTCAGATGGCGGCAAGTAGCCAACAGAGTGTCCCCAGTGATCCCGCAGTCAACCCAGAATGATGCCAGGGTGCAGCCAGGGTTCCCAGCTTGCACCCAGTCAACGCCGGAGTGATGCCAGAGTGGCGGTCTTTATCATCAGACCACCACCACCACCAACAACAACTTGTGTTTATAATATATATATATTACCTGTATATTTATGATGTATTTGTGTATTTGGAAGTGTATTTGCACAGGGGCAGCACGGCTGCAGGTACGGCAGCCGTGCTTGGACCAAATGGAGGCCAGCGGGGAGTCCGTCCCGGACAAAATGGGGGCGAGCGCGACCAACATTTTCAAAAAATTCGCCGCTCACGCGGCTCCCATGCCGTACAAGATGAGGCCCGCGTCGCCACCACCTTGGACAAAATGGAGGCCAGCTTGGCTACCTCATTGGACAAAATGGAGGCCAGCTTGGCTACCTCATTGGACAAAATGGAGGCCAGCTTGGCCACCACCTTGGACGAAATGGAGGCCAGCTTGGCCACCACCTTGGACAAAATGGAGGACAGCCAGGCCTACATTTTGGAAAAATGGCGGCTGCGCCAGCCGCCATCTTGGTCAGATGGCGGCAAGTAGCCAACAGAGTGTCCCCAGTGATCCCGCAGTCAACCCAGAATGATGCCAGGGTGCAGCCAGGGTTCCCAGCTTGCACCCAGTCAACGCCGGAGTGATGCCAGAGTGGCGGTCTTTATCATCAGACCACCACCACCACCAACAACAACTTGTGTTTATAATATATATATATTACCTGTATATTTATGATGTATTTGTGTATTTGGAAGTGTATTTGCACAGGGGCAGCACGGCTGCAGGTACGGCAGCCGTGCTTGGACCAAATGGAGGCCAGCGGGGAGTCCGTCCCGGACAAAATGGGGGCGAGCGCGACCAACATTTTCAAAAAATTCGCCGCTCACGCGGCTCCCATGCCGTACAAGATGAGGCCCGCGTCGCCACCACCTTGGACAAAATGGAGGCCAGCTTGGCTACCTCATTGGACAAAATGGAGGCCAGCTTGGCTACCTCATTGGACAAAATGGAGGCCAGCTTGGCCACCACCTTGGACGAAATGGAGGCCAGCTTGGCCACCATCTTGGACGAAATGGAGGACAGCCAGGCCTACATTTTGGAAAAATGGCGGCTGCGCCGCTGCCGCCATCTTGGTCAGATGGCGGCAAGTAGCCAACAGAGTGTCCCCAGTGATCCCGCAGTCAACCCAGAATGATGCCAGGGTGCAGCCAGGGTTCCCAGCTTGCACCCAGTCATGCCGGAGTGATGCCAGAGTGGCGGTCTTTATCATCAGACCACCACCACCACCACCACCACCACCACCAACAACAACTTGTGTTTATAATATATATATATTACCTGTATATTTATGATGTATTTGTGTATTTGGAAGTGTATTTGCACAGGGGCAGCACGGCTGCAGGTACGGCAGCCGTGCTTGGACCAAATGGAGGCCAGCGGGGAGTCCGTCCCGGACAAAATGGGGGCGAGCGCGACCAACATTTTCAAAAAATTCGCCGCTCACGCGGCTCCCATGCCGTACAAGATGAGGCCCGCGTCGCCACCACCTTGGACAAAATGGAGGCCAGCTTGGCTACCTCATTGGACAAAATGGAGGCCAGCTTGGCTACCTCATTGGACAAAATGGAGGCCAGCTTGGCCACCACCTTGGACGAAATGGAGGCCAGCTTGGCCACCACCTTGGACAAAATGGAGGACAGCCAGGCCTACATTTTGGAAAAATGGCGGCTGCGCCAGCCGCCATCTTGGTCAGATGGCGGCAAGTAGCCAACAGAGTGTCCCCAGTGATCCCGCAGTCAACCCAGAATGATGCCAGGGTGCAGCCAGGGTTCCCAGCTTGCACCCAGTCAACGCCGGAGTGATGCCAGAGTGGCGGTCTTTATCATCAGACCACCACCAACAACAACTTGTGTTTATAATATATATATATTACCTGTATATTTATGATGTATTTGTGTATTTGGAAGTGTATTTGCACAGGGGCAGCACGGCTGCAGGTACGGCAGCCGTGCTTGGACCAAATGGAGGCCAGCGGGGAGTCCGTCCCGGACAAAATGGGGGCGAGCGCGACCAACATTTTCAAAAAATTCGCCGCTCACGCGGCTCCCATGCCGTACAAGATGAGGCCCGCGTCGCCACCACCTTGGACAAAATGGAGGCCAGCTTGGCTACCTCATTGGACAAAATGGAGGCCAGCTTGGCTACCTCATTGGACAAAATGGAGGCCAGCTTGGCCACCACCTTGGACGAAATGGAGGCCAGCTTGGCCACCATCTTGGACGAAATGGAGGACAGCCAGGCCTACATTTTGGAAAAATGGCGGCTGCGCCGCTGCCGCCATCTTGGTCAGATGGCGGCAAGTAGCCAACAGAGTGTCCCCAGTGATCCCGCAGTCAACCCAGAATGATGCCAGGGTGCAGCCAGGGTTCCCAGCTTGCACCCAGTCATGCCGGAGTGATGCCAGAGTGGCGGTCTTTATCATCAGACCACCACCACCACCACCACCACCACCACCAACAACAACTTGTGTTTATAATATATATATATTACCTGTATATTTATGATGTATTTGTGTATTTGGAAGTGTATTTGCACAGGGGCAGCACGGCTGCAGGTACGGCAGCCGTGCTTGGACCAAATGGAGGCCAGCGGGGAGTCCGTCCCGGACAAAATGGGGGCGAGCGCGACCAACATTTTCAAAAAATTCGCCGCTCACGCGGCTCCCATGCCGTACAAGATGAGGCCCGCGTCGCCACCACCTTGGACAAAATGGAGGCCAGCTTGGCTACCTCATTGGACAAAATGGAGGCCAGCTTGGCTACCTCATTGGACAAAATGGAGGCCAGCTTGGCCACCACCTTGGACGAAATGGAGGCCAGCTTGGCCACCACCTTGGACAAAATGGAGGACAGCCAGGCCTACATTTTGGAAAAATGGCGGCTGCGCCAGCCGCCATCTTGGTCAGATGGCGGCAAGTAGCCAACAGAGTGTCCCCAGTGATCCCGCAGTCAACCCAGAATGATGCCAGGGTGCAGCCAGGGTTCCCAGCTTGCACCCAGTCAACGCCGGAGTGATGCCAGAGTGGCGGTCTTTATCATCAGACCACCACCACCACCAACAACAACTTGTGTTTATAATATATATATATTACCTGTATATTTATGATGTATTTGTGTATTTGGAAGTGTATTTGCACAGGGGCAGCACGGCTGCAGGTACGGCAGCCGTGCTTGGACCAAATGGAGGCCAGCGGGGAGTCCGTCCCGGACAAAATGGGGGCGAGCGCGACCAACATTTTCAAAAAATTCGCCGCTCACGCGGCTCCCATGCCGTACAAGATGAGGCCCGCGTCGCCACCACCTTGGACAAAATGGAGGCCAGCTTGGCTACCTCATTGGACAAAATGGAGGCCAGCTTGGCTACCTCATTGGACAAAATGGAGGCCAGCTTGGCCACCACCTTGGACGAAATGGAGGCCAGCTTGGCCACCACCTTGGACAAAATGGAGGACAGCCAGGCCTACATTTTGGAAAAATGGCGGCTGCGCCAGCCGCCATCTTGGTCAGATGGCGGCAAGTAGCCAACAGAGTGTCCCCAGTGATCCCGCAGTCAACCCAGAATGATGCCAGGGTGCAGCCAGGGTTCCCAGCTTGCACCCAGTCAACGCCGGAGTGATGCCAGAGTGGCGGTCTTTATCATCAGACCACCACCACCACCAACAACAACTTGTGTTTATAATATATATATATTACCTGTATATTTATGATGTATTTGTGTATTTGGAAGTGTATTTGCACAGGGGCAGCACGGCTGCAGGTACGGCAGCCGTGCTTGGACCAAATGGAGGCCAGCGGGGAGTCCGTCCCGGACAAAATGGGGGCGAGCGCGACCAACATTTTCAAAAAATTCGCCGCTCACGCGGCTCCCATGCCGTACAAGATGAGGCCCGCGTCGCCACCACCTTGGACAAAATGGAGGCCAGCTTGGCTACCTCATTGGACAAAATGGAGGCCAGCTTGGCTACCTCATTGGACAAAATGGAGGCCAGCTTGGCCACCACCTTGGACGAAATGGAGGCCAGCTTGGCCACCATCTTGGACGAAATGGAGGACAGCCAGGCCTACATTTTGGAAAAATGGCGGCTGCGCCGCTGCCGCCATCTTGGTCAGATGGCGGCAAGTAGCCAACAGAGTGTCCCCAGTGATCCCGCAGTCAACCCAGAATGATGCCAGGGTGCAGCCAGGGTTCCCAGCTTGCACCCAGTCATGCCGGAGTGATGCCAGAGTGGCGGTCTTTATCATCAGACCACCACCACCACCACCACCACCACCACCAACAACAACTTGTGTTTATAATATATATATATTACCTGTATATTTATGATGTATTTGTGTATTTGGAAGTGTATTTGCACAGGGGCAGCACGGCTGCAGGTACGGCAGCCGTGCTTGGACCAAATGGAGGCCAGCGGGGAGTCCGTCCCGGACAAAATGGGGGCGAGCGCGACCAACATTTTCAAAAAATTCGCCGCTCACGCGGCTCCCATGCCGTACAAGATGAGGCCCGCGTCGCCACCACCTTGGACAAAATGGAGGCCAGCTTGGCTACCTCATTGGACAAAATGGAGGCCAGCTTGGCTACCTCATTGGACAAAATGGAGGCCAGCTTGGCCACCACCTTGGACGAAATGGAGGCCAGCTTGGCCACCACCTTGGACAAAATGGAGGACAGCCAGGCCTACATTTTGGAAAAATGGCGGCTGCGCCAGCCGCCATCTTGGTCAGATGGCGGCAAGTAGCCAACAGAGTGTCCCCAGTGATCCCGCAGTCAACCCAGAATGATGCCAGGGTGCAGCCAGGGTTCCCAGCTTGCACCCAGTCAACGCCGGAGTGATGCCAGAGTGGCGGTCTTTATCATCAGACCACCACCAACAACAACTTGTGTTTATAATATATATATATTACCTGTATATTTATGATGTATTTGTGTATTTGGAAGTGTATTTGCACAGGGGCAGCACGGCTGCAGGTACGGCAGCCGTGCTTGGACCAAATGGAGGCCAGCGGGGAGTCCGTCCCGGACAAAATGGGGGCGAGCGCGACCAACATTTTCAAAAAATTCGCCGCTCACGCGGCTCCCATGCCGTACAAGATGAGGCCCGCGTCGCCACCACCTTGGACAAAATGGAGGCCAGCTTGGCTACCTCATTGGACAAAATGGAGGCCAGCTTGGCTACCTCATTGGACAAAATGGAGGCCAGCTTGGCCACCACCTTGGACGAAATGGAGGCCAGCTTGGCCACCATCTTGGACGAAATGGAGGACAGCCAGGCCTACATTTTGGAAAAATGGCGGCTGCGCCGCTGCCGCCATCTTGGTCAGATGGCGGCAAGTAGCCAACAGAGTGTCCCCAGTGATCCCGCAGTCAACCCAGAATGATGCCAGGGTGCAGCCAGGGTTCCCAGCTTGCACCCAGTCATGCCGGAGTGATGCCAGAGTGGCGGTCTTTATCATCAGACCACCACCACCACCACCACCACCACCACCAACAACAACTTGTGTTTATAATATATATATATTACCTGTATATTTATGATGTATTTGTGTATTTGGAAGTGTATTTGCACAGGGGCAGCACGGCTGCAGGTACGGCAGCCGTGCTTGGACCAAATGGAGGCCAGCGGGGAGTCCGTCCCGGACAAAATGGGGGCGAGCGCGACCAACATTTTCAAAAAATTCGCCGCTCACGCGGCTCCCATGCCGTACAAGATGAGGCCCGCGTCGCCACCACCTTGGACAAAATGGAGGCCAGCTTGGCTACCTCATTGGACAAAATGGAGGCCAGCTTGGCTACCTCATTGGACAAAATGGAGGCCAGCTTGGCCACCACCTTGGACGAAATGGAGGCCAGCTTGGCCACCACCTTGGACAAAATGGAGGACAGCCAGGCCTACATTTTGGAAAAATGGCGGCTGCGCCAGCCGCCATCTTGGTCAGATGGCGGCAAGTAGCCAACAGAGTGTCCCCAGTGATCCCGCAGTCAACCCAGAATGATGCCAGGGTGCAGCCAGGGTTCCCAGCTTGCACCCAGTCAACGCCGGAGTGATGCCAGAGTGGCGGTCTTTATCATCAGACCACCACCACCACCAACAACAACTTGTGTTTATAATATATATATATTACCTGTATATTTATGATGTATTTGTGTATTTGGAAGTGTATTTGCACAGGGGCAGCACGGCTGCAGGTACGGCAGCCGTGCTTGGACCAAATGGAGGCCAGCGGGGAGTCCGTCCCGGACAAAATGGGGGCGAGCGCGACCAACATTTTCAAAAAATTCGCCGCTCACGCGGCTCCCATGCCGTACAAGATGAGGCCCGCGTCGCCACCACCTTGGACAAAATGGAGGCCAGCTTGGCTACCTCATTGGACAAAATGGAGGCCAGCTTGGCTACCTCATTGGACAAAATGGAGGCCAGCTTGGCCACCACCTTGGACGAAATGGAGGCCAGCTTGGCCACCACCTTGGACAAAATGGAGGACAGCCAGGCCTACATTTTGGAAAAATGGCGGCTGCGCCAGCCGCCATCTTGGTCAGATGGCGGCAAGTAGCCAACAGAGTGTCCCCAGTGATCCCGCAGTCAACCCAGAATGATGCCAGGGTGCAGCCAGGGTTCCCAGCTTGCACCCAGTCAACGCCGGAGTGATGCCAGAGTGGCGGTCTTTATCATCAGACCACCACCACCACCAACAACAACTTGTGTTTATAATATATATATATTACCTGTATATTTATGATGTATTTGTGTATTTGGAAGTGTATTTGCACAGGGGCAGCACGGCTGCAGGTACGGCAGCCGTGCTTGGACCAAATGGAGGCCAGCGGGGAGTCCGTCCCGGACAAAATGGGGGCGAGCGCGACCAACATTTTCAAAAAATTCGCCGCTCACGCGGCTCCCATGCCGTACAAGATGAGGCCCGCGTCGCCACCACCTTGGACAAAATGGAGGCCAGCTTGGCTACCTCATTGGACAAAATGGAGGCCAGCTTGGCTACCTCATTGGACAAAATGGAGGCCAGCTTGGCCACCACCTTGGACGAAATGGAGGCCAGCTTGGCCACCACCTTGGACAAAATGGAGGACAGCCAGGCCTACATTTTGGAAAAATGGCGGCTGCGCCAGCCGCCATCTTGGTCAGATGGCGGCAAGTAGCCAACAGAGTGTCCCCAGTGATCCCGCAGTCAACCCAGAATGATGCCAGGGTGCAGCCAGGGTTCCCAGCTTGCACCCAGTCAACGCCGGAGTGATGCCAGAGTGGCGGTCTTTATCATCAGACCACCACCACCACCAACAACAACTTGTGTTTATAATATATATATATTACCTGTATATTTATGATGTATTTGTGTATTTGGAAGTGTATTTGCACAGGGGCAGCACGGCTGCAGGTACGGCAGCCGTGCTTGGACCAAATGGAGGCCAGCGGGGAGTCCGTCCCGGACAAAATGGGGGCGAGCGCGACCAACATTTTCAAAAAATTCGCCGCTCACGCGGCTCCCATGCCGTACAAGATGAGGCCCGCGTCGCCACCACCTTGGACAAAATGGAGGCCAGCTTGGCTACCTCATTGGACAAAATGGAGGCCAGCTTGGCTACCTCATTGGACAAAATGGAGGCCAGCTTGGCCACCACCTTGGACGAAATGGAGGCCAGCTTGGCCACCATCTTGGACGAAATGGAGGACAGCCAGGCCTACATTTTGGAAAAATGGCGGCTGCGCTGCTGCCGCCATCTTGGTCAGATGGCGGCAAGTAGCCAACAGAGTGTCCCCAGTGATCCCGCAGTCAACCCAGAATGATGCCAGGGTGCAGCCAGGGTTCCCAGCTTGCACCCAGTCATGCCGGAGTGATGCCAGAGTGGCGGTCTTTATCATCAGACCACCACCACCACCACCACCACCACCACCAACAACAACTTGTGTTTATAATATATATATATTACCTGTATATTTATGATGTATTTGTGTATTTGGAAGTGTATTTGCACAGGGGCAGCACGGCTGCAGGTACGGCAGCCGTGCTTGGACCAAATGGAGGCCAGCGGGGAGTCCGTCCCGGACAAAATGGGGGCGAGCGCGACCAACATTTTCAAAAAATTCGCCGCTCACGCGGCTCCCATGCCGTACAAGATGAGGCCCGCGTCGCCACCACCTTGGACAAAATGGAGGCCAGCTTGGCTACCTCATTGGACAAAATGGAGGCCAGCTTGGCTACCTCATTGGACAAAATGGAGGCCAGCTTGGCCACCACCTTGGACGAAATGGAGGCCAGCTTGGCCACCACCTTGGACAAAATGGAGGACAGCCAGGCCTACATTTTGGAAAAATGGCGGCTGCGCCAGCCGCCATCTTGGTCAGATGGCGGCAAGTAGCCAACAGAGTGTCCCCAGTGATCCCGCAGTCAACCCAGAATGATGCCAGGGTGCAGCCAGGGTTCCCAGCTTGCACCCAGTCAACGCCGGAGTGATGCCAGAGTGGCGGTCTTTATCATCAGACCACCACCAACAACAACTTGTGTTTATAATATATATATATTACCTGTATATTTATGATGTATTTGTGTATTTGGAAGTGTATTTGCACAGGGGCAGCACGGCTGCAGGTACGGCAGCCGTGCTTGGACCAAATGGAGGCCAGCGGGGAGTCCGTCCCGGACAAAATGGGGGCGAGCGCGACCAACATTTTCAAAAAATTCGCCGCTCACGCGGCTCCCATGCCGTACAAGATGAGGCCCGCGTCGCCACCACCTTGGACAAAATGGAGGCCAGCTTGGCTACCTCATTGGACAAAATGGAGGCCAGCTTGGCTACCTCATTGGACAAAATGGAGGCCAGCTTGGCCACCACCTTGGACGAAATGGAGGCCAGCTTGGCCACCATCTTGGACGAAATGGAGGACAGCCAGGCCTACATTTTGGAAAAATGGCGGCTGCGCCGCTGCCGCCATCTTGGTCAGATGGCGGCAAGTAGCCAACAGAGTGTCCCCAGTGATCCCGCAGTCAACCCAGAATGATGCCAGGGTGCAGCCAGGGTTCCCAGCTTGCACCCAGTCATGCCGGAGTGATGCCAGAGTGGCGGTCTTTATCATCAGACCACCACCACCACCACCACCACCACCACCAACAACAACTTGTGTTTATAATATATATATATTACCTGTATATTTATGATGTATTTGTGTATTTGGAAGTGTATTTGCACAGGGGCAGCACGGCTGCAGGTACGGCAGCCGTGCTTGGACCAAATGGAGGCCAGCGGGGAGTCCGTCCCGGACAAAATGGGGGCGAGCGCGACCAACATTTTCAAAAAATTCGCCGCTCACGCGGCTCCCATGCCGTACAAGATGAGGCCCGCGTCGCCACCACCTTGGACAAAATGGAGGCCAGCTTGGCTACCTCATTGGACAAAATGGAGGCCAGCTTGGCTACCTCATTGGACAAAATGGAGGCCAGCTTGGCCACCACCTTGGACGAAATGGAGGCCAGCTTGGCCACCACCTTGGACAAAATGGAGGACAGCCAGGCCTACATTTTGGAAAAATGGCGGCTGCGCCAGCCGCCATCTTGGTCAGATGGCGGCAAGTAGCCAACAGAGTGTCCCCAGTGATCCCGCAGTCAACCCAGAATGATGCCAGGGTGCAGCCAGGGTTCCCAGCTTGCACCCAGTCAACGCCGGAGTGATGCCAGAGTGGCGGTCTTTATCATCAGACCACCACCAACAACAACTTGTGTTTATAATATATATATATTACCTGTATATTTATGATGTATTTGTGTATTTGGAAGTGTATTTGCACAGGGGCAGCACGGCTGCAGGTACGGCAGCCGTGCTTGGACCAAATGGAGGCCAGCGGGGAGTCCGTCCCGGACAAAATGGGGGCGAGCGCGACCAACATTTTCAAAAAATTCGCCGCTCACGCGGCTCCCATGCCGTACAAGATGAGGCCCGCGTCGCCACCACCTTGGACAAAATGGAGGCCAGCTTGGCTACCTCATTGGACAAAATGGAGGCCAGCTTGGCTACCTCATTGGACAAAATGGAGGCCAGCTTGGCCACCACCTTGGACGAAATGGAGGCCAGCTTGGCCACCATCTTGGACGAAATGGAGGACAGCCAGGCCTACATTTTGGAAAAATGGCGGCTGCGCTGCTGCCGCCATCTTGGTCAGATGGCGGCAAGTAGCCAACAGAGTGTCCCCAGTGATCCCGCAGTCAACCCAGAATGATGCCAGGGTGCAGCCAGGGTTCCCAGCTTGCACCCAGTCATGCCGGAGTGATGCCAGAGTGGCGGTCTTTATCATCAGACCACCACCACCACCACCACCACCACCACCAACAACAACTTGTGTTTATAATATATATATATTACCTGTATATTTATGATGTATTTGTGTATTTGGAAGTGTATTTGCACAGGGGCAGCACGGCTGCAGGTACGGCAGCCGTGCTTGGACCAAATGGAGGCCAGCGGGGAGTCCGTCCCGGACAAAATGGGGGCGAGCGCGACCAACATTTTCAAAAAATTCGCCGCTCACGCGGCTCCCATGCCGTACAAGATGAGGCCCGCGTCGCCACCACCTTGGACAAAATGGAGGCCAGCTTGGCTACCTCATTGGACAAAATGGAGGCCAGCTTGGCTACCTCATTGGACAAAATGGAGGCCAGCTTGGCCACCACCTTGGACGAAATGGAGGCCAGCTTGGCCACCACCTTGGACAAAATGGAGGACAGCCAGGCCTACATTTTGGAAAAATGGCGGCTGCGCCAGCCGCCATCTTGGTCAGATGGCGGCAAGTAGCCAACAGAGTGTCCCCAGTGATCCCGCAGTCAACCCAGAATGATGCCAGGGTGCAGCCAGGGTTCCCAGCTTGCACCCAGTCAACGCCGGAGTGATGCCAGAGTGGCGGTCTTTATCATCAGACCACCACCAACAACAACTTGTGTTTATAATATATATATATTACCTGTATATTTATGATGTATTTGTGTATTTGGAAGTGTATTTGCACAGGGGCAGCACGGCTGCAGGTACGGCAGCCGTGCTTGGACCAAATGGAGGCCAGCGGGGAGTCCGTCCCGGACAAAATGGGGGCGAGCGCGACCAACATTTTCAAAAAATTCGCCGCTCACGCGGCTCCCATGCCGTACAAGATGAGGCCCGCGTCGCCACCACCTTGGACAAAATGGAGGCCAGCTTGGCTACCTCATTGGACAAAATGGAGGCCAGCTTGGCTACCTCATTGGACAAAATGGAGGCCAGCTTGGCCACCACCTTGGACGAAATGGAGGCCAGCTTGGCCACCATCTTGGACGAAATGGAGGACAGCCAGGCCTACATTTTGGAAAAATGGCGGCTGCGCCGCTGCCGCCATCTTGGTCAGATGGCGGCAAGTAGCCAACAGAGTGTCCCCAGTGATCCCGCAGTCAACCCAGAATGATGCCAGGGTGCAGCCAGGGTTCCCAGCTTGCACCCAGTCATGCCGGAGTGATGCCAGAGTGGCGGTCTTTATCATCAGACCACCACCACCACCACCACCACCACCACCAACAACAACTTGTGTTTATAATATATATATATTACCTGTATATTTATGATGTATTTGTGTATTTGGAAGTGTATTTGCACAGGGGCAGCACGGCTGCAGGTACGGCAGCCGTGCTTGGACCAAATGGAGGCCAGCGGGGAGTCCGTCCCGGACAAAATGGGGGCGAGCGCGACCAACATTTTCAAAAAATTCGCCGCTCACGCGGCTCCCATGCCGTACAAGATGAGGCCCGCGTCGCCACCACCTTGGACAAAATGGAGGCCAGCTTGGCTACCTCATTGGACAAAATGGAGGCCAGCTTGGCTACCTCATTGGACAAAATGGAGGCCAGCTTGGCCACCACCTTGGACGAAATGGAGGCCAGCTTGGCCACCACCTTGGACAAAATGGAGGACAGCCAGGCCTACATTTTGGAAAAATGGCGGCTGCGCCAGCCGCCATCTTGGTCAGATGGCGGCAAGTAGCCAACAGAGTGTCCCCAGTGATCCCGCAGTCAACCCAGAATGATGCCAGGGTGCAGCCAGGGTTCCCAGCTTGCACCCAGTCAACGCCGGAGTGATGCCAGAGTGGCGGTCTTTATCATCAGACCACCACCACCACCAACAACAACTTGTGTTTATAATATATATATATTACCTGTATATTTATGATGTATTTGTGTATTTGGAAGTGTATTTGCACAGGGGCAGCACGGCTGCAGGTACGGCAGCCGTGCTTGGACCAAATGGAGGCCAGCGGGGAGTCCGTCCCGGACAAAATGGGGGCGAGCGCGACCAACATTTTCAAAAAATTCGCCGCTCACGCGGCTCCCATGCCGTACAAGATGAGGCCCGCGTCGCCACCACCTTGGACAAAATGGAGGCCAGCTTGGCTACCTCATTGGACAAAATGGAGGCCAGCTTGGCTACCTCATTGGACAAAATGGAGGCCAGCTTGGCCACCACCTTGGACGAAATGGAGGCCAGCTTGGCCACCACCTTGGACAAAATGGAGGACAGCCAGGCCTACATTTTGGAAAAATGGCGGCTGCGCCAGCCGCCATCTTGGTCAGATGGCGGCAAGTAGCCAACAGAGTGTCCCCAGTGATCCCGCAGTCAACCCAGAATGATGCCAGGGTGCAGCCAGGGTTCCCAGCTTGCACCCAGTCAACGCCGGAGTGATGCCAGAGTGGCGGTCTTTATCATCAGACCACCACCACCACCAACAACAACTTGTGTTTATAATATATATATATTACCTGTATATTTATGATGTATTTGTGTATTTGGAAGTGTATTTGCACAGGGGCAGCACGGCTGCAGGTACGGCAGCCGTGCTTGGACCAAATGGAGGCCAGCGGGGAGTCCGTCCCGGACAAAATGGGGGCGAGCGCGACCAACATTTTCAAAAAATTCGCCGCTCACGCGGCTCCCATGCCGTACAAGATGAGGCCCGCGTCGCCACCACCTTGGACAAAATGGAGGCCAGCTTGGCTACCTCATTGGACAAAATGGAGGCCAGCTTGGCTACCTCATTGGACAAAATGGAGGCCAGCTTGGCCACCACCTTGGACGAAATGGAGGCCAGCTTGGCCACCACCTTGGACAAAATGGAGGACAGCCAGGCCTACATTTTGGAAAAATGGCGGCTGCGCCAGCCGCCATCTTGGTCAGATGGCGGCAAGTAGCCAACAGAGTGTCCCCAGTGATCCCGCAGTCAACCCAGAATGATGCCAGGGTGCAGCCAGGGTTCCCAGCTTGCACCCAGTCAACGCCGGAGTGATGCCAGAGTGGCGGTCTTTATCATCAGACCACCACCACCACCAACAACAACTTGTGTTTATAATATATATATATTACCTGTATATTTATGATGTATTTGTGTATTTGGAAGTGTATTTGCACAGGGGCAGCACGGCTGCAGGTACGGCAGCCGTGCTTGGACCAAATGGAGGCCAGCGGGGAGTCCGTCCCGGACAAAATGGGGGCGAGCGCGACCAACATTTTCAAAAAATTCGCCGCTCACGCGGCTCCCATGCCGTACAAGATGAGGCCCGCGTCGCCACCACCTTGGACAAAATGGAGGCCAGCTTGGCTACCTCATTGGACAAAATGGAGGCCAGCTTGGCTACCTCATTGGACAAAATGGAGGCCAGCTTGGCCACCACCTTGGACGAAATGGAGGCCAGCTTGGCCACCATCTTGGACGAAATGGAGGACAGCCAGGCCTACATTTTGGAAAAATGGCGGCTGCGCCGCTGCCGCCATCTTGGTCAGATGGCGGCAAGTAGCCAACAGAGTGTCCCCAGTGATCCCGCAGTCAACCCAGAATGATGCCAGGGTGCAGCCAGGGTTCCCAGCTTGCACCCAGTCATGCCGGAGTGATGCCAGAGTGGCGGTCTTTATCATCAGACCACCACCACCACCACCACCACCACCACCAACAACAACTTGTGTTTATAATATATATATATTACCTGTATATTTATGATGTATTTGTGTATTTGGAAGTGTATTTGCACAGGGGCAGCACGGCTGCAGGTACGGCAGCCGTGCTTGGACCAAATGGAGGCCAGCGGGGAGTCCGTCCCGGACAAAATGGGGGCGAGCGCGACCAACATTTTCAAAAAATTCGCCGCTCACGCGGCTCCCATGCCGTACAAGATGAGGCCCGCGTCGCCACCACCTTGGACAAAATGGAGGCCAGCTTGGCTACCTCATTGGACAAAATGGAGGCCAGCTTGGCTACCTCATTGGACAAAATGGAGGCCAGCTTGGCCACCACCTTGGACGAAATGGAGGCCAGCTTGGCCACCACCTTGGACAAAATGGAGGACAGCCAGGCCTACATTTTGGAAAAATGGCGGCTGCGCCAGCCGCCATCTTGGTCAGATGGCGGCAAGTAGCCAACAGAGTGTCCCCAGTGATCCCGCAGTCAACCCAGAATGATGCCAGGGTGCAGCCAGGGTTCCCAGCTTGCACCCAGTCAACGCCGGAGTGATGCCAGAGTGGCGGTCTTTATCATCAGACCACCACCAACAACAACTTGTGTTTATAATATATATATATTACCTGTATATTTATGATGTATTTGTGTATTTGGAAGTGTATTTGCACAGGGGCAGCACGGCTGCAGGTACGGCAGCCGTGCTTGGACCAAATGGAGGCCAGCGGGGAGTCCGTCCCGGACAAAATGGGGGCGAGCGCGACCAACATTTTCAAAAAATTCGCCGCTCACGCGGCTCCCATGCCGTACAAGATGAGGCCCGCGTCGCCACCACCTTGGACAAAATGGAGGCCAGCTTGGCTACCTCATTGGACAAAATGGAGGCCAGCTTGGCTACCTCATTGGACAAAATGGAGGCCAGCTTGGCCACCACCTTGGACGAAATGGAGGCCAGCTTGGCCACCATCTTGGACGAAATGGAGGACAGCCAGGCCTACATTTTGGAAAAATGGCGGCTGCGCCGCTGCCGCCATCTTGGTCAGATGGCGGCAAGTAGCCAACAGAGTGTCCCCAGTGATCCCGCAGTCAACCCAGAATGATGCCAGGGTGCAGCCAGGGTTCCCAGCTTGCACCCAGTCATGCCGGAGTGATGCCAGAGTGGCGGTCTTTATCATCAGACCACCACCACCACCACCACCACCACCACCACCAACAACACTTGTGTTTATAATATATATATATTACCTGTATATTTATGATGTATTTGTGTATTTGGAAGTGTATTTGCACAGGGGCAGCACGGCTGCAGGTACGGCAGCCGTGCTTGGACCAAATGGAGGCCAGCGGGGAGTCCGTCCCGGACAAAATGGGGGCGAGCGCGACCAACATTTTCAAAAAATTCGCCGCTCACGCGGCTCCCATGCCGTACAAGATGAGGCCCGCGTCGCCACCACCTTGGACAAAATGGAGGCCAGCTTGGCTACCTCATTGGACAAAATGGAGGCCAGCTTGGCTACCTCATTGGACAAAATGGAGGCCAGCTTGGCCACCACCTTGGACGAAATGGAGGCCAGCTTGGCCACCACCTTGGACAAAATGGAGGACAGCCAGGCCTACATTTTGGAAAAATGGCGGCTGCGCCAGCCGCCATCTTGGTCAGATGGCGGCAAGTAGCCAACAGAGTGTCCCCAGTGATCCCGCAGTCAACCCAGAATGATGCCAGGGTGCAGCCAGGGTTCCCAGCTTGCACCCAGTCAACGCCGGAGTGATGCCAGAGTGGCGGTCTTTATCATCAGACCACCACCACCACCAACAACAACTTGTGTTTATAATATATATATATTACCTGTATATTTATGATGTATTTGTGTATTTGGAAGTGTATTTGCACAGGGGCAGCACGGCTGCAGGTACGGCAGCCGTGCTTGGACCAAATGGAGGCCAGCGGGGAGTCCGTCCCGGACAAAATGGGGGCGAGCGCGACCAACATTTTCAAAAAATTCGCCGCTCACGCGGCTCCCATGCCGTACAAGATGAGGCCCGCGTCGCCACCACCTTGGACAAAATGGAGGCCAGCTTGGCTACCTCATTGGACAAAATGGAGGCCAGCTTGGCTACCTCATTGGACAAAATGGAGGCCAGCTTGGCCACCACCTTGGACGAAATGGAGGCCAGCTTGGCCACCACCTTGGACAAAATGGAGGACAGCCAGGCCTACATTTTGGAAAAATGGCGGCTGCGCCAGCCGCCATCTTGGTCAGATGGCGGCAAGTAGCCAACAGAGTGTCCCCAGTGATCCCGCAGTCAACCCAGAATGATGCCAGGGTGCAGCCAGGGTTCCCAGCTTGCACCCAGTCAACGCCGGAGTGATGCCAGAGTGGCGGTCTTTATCATCAGACCACCACCACCACCAACAACAACTTGTGTTTATAATATATATATATTACCTGTATATTTATGATGTATTTGTGTATTTGGAAGTGTATTTGCACAGGGGCAGCACGGCTGCAGGTACGGCAGCCGTGCTTGGACCAAATGGAGGCCAGCGGGGAGTCCGTCCCGGACAAAATGGGGGCGAGCGCGACCAACATTTTCAAAAAATTCGCCGCTCACGCGGCTCCCATGCCGTACAAGATGAGGCCCGCGTCGCCACCACCTTGGACAAAATGGAGGCCAGCTTGGCTACCTCATTGGACAAAATGGAGGCCAGCTTGGCTACCTCATTGGACAAAATGGAGGCCAGCTTGGCCACCACCTTGGACGAAATGGAGGCCAGCTTGGCCACCACCTTGGACAAAATGGAGGACAGCCAGGCCTACATTTTGGAAAAATGGCGGCTGCGCCAGCCGCCATCTTGGTCAGATGGCGGCAAGTAGCCAACAGAGTGTCCCCAGTGATCCCGCAGTCAACCCAGAATGATGCCAGGGTGCAGCCAGGGTTCCCAGCTTGCACCCAGTCAACGCCGGAGTGATGCCAGAGTGGCGGTCTTTATCATCAGACCACCACCACCACCAACAACAACTTGTGTTTATAATATATATATATTACCTGTATATTTATGATGTATTTGTGTATTTGGAAGTGTATTTGCACAGGGGCAGCACGGCTGCAGGTACGGCAGCCGTGCTTGGACCAAATGGAGGCCAGCGGGGAGTCCGTCCCGGACAAAATGGGGGCGAGCGCGACCAACATTTTCAAAAAATTCGCCGCTCACGCGGCTCCCATGCCGTACAAGATGAGGCCCGCGTCGCCACCACCTTGGACAAAATGGAGGCCAGCTTGGCTACCTCATTGGACAAAATGGAGGCCAGCTTGGCTACCTCATTGGACAAAATGGAGGCCAGCTTGGCCACCACCTTGGACGAAATGGAGGCCAGCTTGGCCACCATCTTGGACGAAATGGAGGACAGCCAGGCCTACATTTTGGAAAAATGGCGGCTGCGCCGCTGCCGCCATCTTGGTCAGATGGCGGCAAGTAGCCAACAGAGTGTCCCCAGTGATCCCGCAGTCAACCCAGAATGATGCCAGGGTGCAGCGGGTTCCCAGCTTGCACCCAGTCATGCCGGAGTGATGCCAGAGTGGCGGTCTTTATCATCAGACCACCACCACCACCACCACCACCACCACCAACAACAACTTGTGTTTATAATATATATATATTACCTGTATATTTATGATGTATTTGTGTATTTGGAAGTGTATTTGCACAGGGGCAGCACGGCTGCAGGTACGGCAGCCGTGCTTGGACCAAATGGAGGCCAGCGGGGAGTCCGTCCCGGACAAAATGGGGGCGAGCGCGACCAACATTTTCAAAAAATTCGCCGCTCACGCGGCTCCCATGCCGTACAAGATGAGGCCCGCGTCGCCACCACCTTGGACAAAATGGAGGCCAGCTTGGCTACCTCATTGGACAAAATGGAGGCCAGCTTGGCTACCTCATTGGACAAAATGGAGGCCAGCTTGGCCACCACCTTGGACGAAATGGAGGCCAGCTTGGCCACCACCTTGGACAAAATGGAGGACAGCCAGGCCTACATTTTGGAAAAATGGCGGCTGCGCCAGCCGCCATCTTGGTCAGATGGCGGCAAGTAGCCAACAGAGTGTCCCCAGTGATCCCGCAGTCAACCCAGAATGATGCCAGGGTGCAGCCAGGGTTCCCAGCTTGCACCCAGTCAACGCCGGAGTGATGCCAGAGTGGCGGTCTTTATCATCAGACCACCACCAACAACAACTTGTGTTTATAATATATATATATTACCTGTATATTTATGATGTATTTGTGTATTTGGAAGTGTATTTGCACAGGGGCAGCACGGCTGCAGGTACGGCAGCCGTGCTTGGACCAAATGGAGGCCAGCGGGGAGTCCGTCCCGGACAAAATGGGGGCGAGCGCGACCAACATTTTCAAAAAATTCGCCGCTCACGCGGCTCCCATGCCGTACAAGATGAGGCCCGCGTCGCCACCACCTTGGACAAAATGGAGGCCAGCTTGGCTACCTCATTGGACAAAATGGAGGCCAGCTTGGCTACCTCATTGGACAAAATGGAGGCCAGCTTGGCCACCACCTTGGACGAAATGGAGGCCAGCTTGGCCACCATCTTGGACGAAATGGAGGACAGCCAGGCCTACATTTTGGAAAAATGGCGGCTGCGCCGCTGCCGCCATCTTGGTCAGATGGCGGCAAGTAGCCAACAGAGTGTCCCCAGTGATCCCGCAGTCAACCCAGAATGATGCCAGGGTGCAGCCAGGGTTCCCAGCTTGCACCCAGTCATGCCGGAGTGATGCCAGAGTGGCGGTCTTTATCATCAGACCACCACCACCACCACCACCACCACCACCAACAACAACTTGTGTTTATAATATATATATATTACCTGTATATTTATGATGTATTTGTGTATTTGGAAGTGTATTTGCACAGGGGCAGCACGGCTGCAGGTACGGCAGCCGTGCTTGGACCAAATGGAGGCCAGCGGGGAGTCCGTCCCGGACAAAATGGGGGCGAGCGCGACCAACATTTTCAAAAAATTCGCCGCTCACGCGGCTCCCATGCCGTACAAGATGAGGCCCGCGTCGCCACCACCTTGGACAAAATGGAGGCCAGCTTGGCTACCTCATTGGACAAAATGGAGGCCAGCTTGGCTACCTCATTGGACAAAATGGAGGCCAGCTTGGCCACCACCTTGGACGAAATGGAGGCCAGCTTGGCCACCACCTTGGACAAAATGGAGGACAGCCAGGCCTACATTTTGGAAAAATGGCGGCTGCGCCAGCCGCCATCTTGGTCAGATGGCGGCAAGTAGCCAACAGAGTGTCCCCAGTGATCCCGCAGTCAACCCAGAATGATGCCAGGGTGCAGCCAGGGTTCCCAGCTTGCACCCAGTCAACGCCGGAGTGATGCCAGAGTGGCGGTCTTTATCATCAGACCACCACCACCACCAACAACAACTTGTGTTTATAATATATATATATTACCTGTATATTTATGATGTATTTGTGTATTTGGAAGTGTATTTGCACAGGGGCAGCACGGCTGCAGGTACGGCAGCCGTGCTTGGACCAAATGGAGGCCAGCGGGGAGTCCGTCCCGGACAAAATGGGGGCGAGCGCGACCAACATTTTCAAAAAATTCGCCGCTCACGCGGCTCCCATGCCGTACAAGATGAGGCCCGCGTCGCCACCACCTTGGACAAAATGGAGGCCAGCTTGGCTACCTCATTGGACAAAATGGAGGCCAGCTTGGCTACCTCATTGGACAAAATGGAGGCCAGCTTGGCCACCACCTTGGACGAAATGGAGGCCAGCTTGGCCACCACCTTGGACAAAATGGAGGACAGCCAGGCCTACATTTTGGAAAAATGGCGGCTGCGCCAGCCGCCATCTTGGTCAGATGGCGGCAAGTAGCCAACAGAGTGTCCCCAGTGATCCCGCAGTCAACCCAGAATGATGCCAGGGTGCAGCCAGGGTTCCCAGCTTGCACCCAGTCAACGCCGGAGTGATGCCAGAGTGGCGGTCTTTATCATCAGACCACCACCACCACCAACAACAACTTGTGTTTATAATATATATATATTACCTGTATATTTATGATGTATTTGTGTATTTGGAAGTGTATTTGCACAGGGGCAGCACGGCTGCAGGTACGGCAGCCGTGCTTGGACCAAATGGAGGCCAGCGGGGAGTCCGTCCCGGACAAAATGGGGGCGAGCGCGACCAACATTTTCAAAAAATTCGCCGCTCACGCGGCTCCCATGCCGTACAAGATGAGGCCCGCGTCGCCACCACCTTGGACAAAATGGAGGCCAGCTTGGCTACCTCATTGGACAAAATGGAGGCCAGCTTGGCTACCTCATTGGACAAAATGGAGGCCAGCTTGGCCACCACCTTGGACGAAATGGAGGCCAGCTTGGCCACCACCTTGGACAAAATGGAGGACAGCCAGGCCTACATTTTGGAAAAATGGCGGCTGCGCCAGCCGCCATCTTGGTCAGATGGCGGCAAGTAGCCAACAGAGTGTCCCCAGTGATCCCGCAGTCAACCCAGAATGATGCCAGGGTGCAGCCAGGGTTCCCAGCTTGCACCCAGTCAACGCCGGAGTGATGCCAGAGTGGCGGTCTTTATCATCAGACCACCACCACCACCAACAACAACTTGTGTTTATAATATATATATATTACCTGTATATTTATGATGTATTTGTGTATTTGGAAGTGTATTTGCACAGGGGCAGCACGGCTGCAGGTACGGCAGCCGTGCTTGGACCAAATGGAGGCCAGCGGGGAGTCCGTCCCGGACAAAATGGGGGCGAGCGCGACCAACATTTTCAAAAAATTCGCCGCTCACGCGGCTCCCATGCCGTACAAGATGAGGCCCGCGTCGCCACCACCTTGGACAAAATGGAGGCCAGCTTGGCTACCTCATTGGACAAAATGGAGGCCAGCTTGGCTACCTCATTGGACAAAATGGAGGCCAGCTTGGCCACCACCTTGGACGAAATGGAGGCCAGCTTGGCCACCACCTTGGACAAAATGGAGGACAGCCAGGCCTACATTTTGGAAAAATGGCGGCTGCGCCAGCCGCCATCTTGGTCAGATGGCGGCAAGTAGCCAACAGAGTGTCCCCAGTGATCCCGCAGTCAACCCAGAATGATGCCAGGGTGCAGCCAGGGTTCCCAGCTTGCACCCAGTCAACGCCGGAGTGATGCCAGAGTGGCGGTCTTTATCATCAGACCACCACCACCACCAACAACAACTTGTGTTTATAATATATATATATTACCTGTATATTTATGATGTATTTGTGTATTTGGAAGTGTATTTGCACAGGGGCAGCACGGCTGCAGGTACGGCAGCCGTGCTTGGACCAAATGGAGGCCAGCGGGGAGTCCGTCCCGGACAAAATGGGGGCGAGCGCGACCAACATTTTCAAAAAATTCGCCGCTCACGCGGCTCCCATGCCGTACAAGATGAGGCCCGCGTCGCCACCACCTTGGACAAAATGGAGGCCAGCTTGGCTACCTCATTGGACAAAATGGAGGCCAGCTTGGCTACCTCATTGGACAAAATGGAGGCCAGCTTGGCCACCACCTTGGACGAAATGGAGGCCAGCTTGGCCACCACCTTGGACAAAATGGAGGACAGCCAGGCCTACATTTTGGAAAAATGGCGGCTGCGCCAGCCGCCATCTTGGTCAGATGGCGGCAAGTAGCCAACAGAGTGTCCCCAGTGATCCCGCAGTCAACCCAGAATGATGCCAGGGTGCAGCCAGGGTTCCCAGCTTGCACCCAGTCAACGCCGGAGTGATGCCAGAGTGGCGGTCTTTATCATCAGACCACCACCACCACCAACAACAACTTGTGTTTATAATATATATATATTACCTGTATATTTATGATGTATTTGTGTATTTGGAAGTGTATTTGCACAGGGGCAGCACGGCTGCAGGTACGGCAGCCGTGCTTGGACCAAATGGAGGCCAGCGGGGAGTCCGTCCCGGACAAAATGGGGGCGAGCGCGACCAACATTTTCAAAAAATTCGCCGCTCACGCGGCTCCCATGCCGTACAAGATGAGGCCCGCGTCGCCACCACCTTGGACAAAATGGAGGCCAGCTTGGCTACCTCATTGGACAAAATGGAGGCCAGCTTGGCTACCTCATTGGACAAAATGGAGGCCAGCTTGGCCACCACCTTGGACGAAATGGAGGCCAGCTTGGCCACCACCTTGGACAAAATGGAGGACAGCCAGGCCTACATTTTGGAAAAATGGCGGCTGCGCCAGCCGCCATCTTGGTCAGATGGCGGCAAGTAGCCAACAGAGTGTCCCCAGTGATCCCGCAGTCAACCCAGAATGATGCCAGGGTGCAGCCAGGGTTCCCAGCTTGCACCCAGTCAACGCCGGAGTGATGCCAGAGTGGCGGTCTTTATCATCAGACCACCACCACCACCAACAACAACTTGTGTTTATAATATATATATATTACCTGTATATTTATGATGTATTTGTGTATTTGGAAGTGTATTTGCACAGGGGCAGCACGGCTGCAGGTACGGCAGCCGTGCTTGGACCAAATGGAGGCCAGCGGGGAGTCCGTCCCGGACAAAATGGGGGCGAGCGCGACCAACATTTTCAAAAAATTCGCCGCTCACGCGGCTCCCATGCCGTACAAGATGAGGCCCGCGTCGCCACCACCTTGGACAAAATGGAGGCCAGCTTGGCTACCTCATTGGACAAAATGGAGGCCAGCTTGGCTACCTCATTGGACAAAATGGAGGCCAGCTTGGCCACCACCTTGGACGAAATGGAGGCCAGCTTGGCCACCACCTTGGACAAAATGGAGGACAGCCAGGCCTACATTTTGGAAAAATGGCGGCTGCGCCAGCCGCCATCTTGGTCAGATGGCGGCAAGTAGCCAACAGAGTGTCCCCAGTGATCCCGCAGTCAACCCAGAATGATGCCAGGGTGCAGCCAGGGTTCCCAGCTTGCACCCAGTCAACGCCGGAGTGATGCCAGAGTGGCGGTCTTTATCATCAGACCACCACCAACAACAACTTGTGTTTATAATATATATATATTACCTGTATATTTATGATGTATTTGTGTATTTGGAAGTGTATTTGCACAGGGGCAGCACGGCTGCAGGTACGGCAGCCGTGCTTGGACCAAATGGAGGCCAGCGGGGAGTCCGTCCCGGACAAAATGGGGGCGAGCGCGACCAACATTTTCAAAAAATTCGCCGCTCACGCGGCTCCCATGCCGTACAAGATGAGGCCCGCGTCGCCACCACCTTGGACAAAATGGAGGCCAGCTTGGCTACCTCATTGGACAAAATGGAGGCCAGCTTGGCTACCTCATTGGACAAAATGGAGGCCAGCTTGGCCACCACCTTGGACGAAATGGAGGCCAGCTTGGCCACCATCTTGGACGAAATGGAGGACAGCCAGGCCTACATTTTGGAAAAATGGCGGCTGCGCCGCTGCCGCCATCTTGGTCAGATGGCGGCAAGTAGCCAACAGAGTGTCCCCAGTGATCCCGCAGTCAACCCAGAATGATGCCAGGGTGCAGCCAGGGTTCCCAGCTTGCACCCAGTCATGCCGGAGTGATGCCAGAGTGGCGGTCTTTATCATCAGACCACCACCACCACCACCACCACCACCACCAACAACAACTTGTGTTTATAATATATATATATTACCTGTATATTTATGATGTATTTGTGTATTTGGAAGTGTATTTGCACAGGGGCAGCACGGCTGCAGGTACGGCAGCCGTGCTTGGACCAAATGGAGGCCAGCGGGGAGTCCGTCCCGGACAAAATGGGGGCGAGCGCGACCAACATTTTCAAAAAATTCGCCGCTCACGCGGCTCCCATGCCGTACAAGATGAGGCCCGCGTCGCCACCACCTTGGACAAAATGGAGGCCAGCTTGGCTACCTCATTGGACAAAATGGAGGCCAGCTTGGCTACCTCATTGGACAAAATGGAGGCCAGCTTGGCCACCACCTTGGACGAAATGGAGGCCAGCTTGGCCACCACCTTGGACAAAATGGAGGACAGCCAGGCCTACATTTTGGAAAAATGGCGGCTGCGCCAGCCGCCATCTTGGTCAGATGGCGGCAAGTAGCCAACAGAGTGTCCCCAGTGATCCCGCAGTCAACCCAGAATGATGCCAGGGTGCAGCCAGGGTTCCCAGCTTGCACCCAGTCAACGCCGGAGTGATGCCAGAGTGGCGGTCTTTATCATCAGACCACCACCAACAACAACTTGTGTTTATAATATATATATATTACCTGTATATTTATGATGTATTTGTGTATTTGGAAGTGTATTTGCACAGGGGCAGCACGGCTGCAGGTACGGCAGCCGTGCTTGGACCAAATGGAGGCCAGCGGGGAGTCCGTCCCGGACAAAATGGGGGCGAGCGCGACCAACATTTTCAAAAAATTCGCCGCTCACGCGGCTCCCATGCCGTACAAGATGAGGCCCGCGTCGCCACCACCTTGGACAAAATGGAGGCCAGCTTGGCTACCTCATTGGACAAAATGGAGGCCAGCTTGGCTACCTCATTGGACAAAATGGAGGCCAGCTTGGCCACCACCTTGGACGAAATGGAGGCCAGCTTGGCCACCATCTTGGACGAAATGGAGGACAGCCAGGCCTACATTTTGGAAAAATGGCGGCTGCGCCGCTGCCGCCATCTTGGTCAGATGGCGGCAAGTAGCCAACAGAGTGTCCCCAGTGATCCCGCAGTCAACCCAGAATGATGCCAGGGTGCAGCCAGGGTTCCCAGCTTGCACCCAGTCATGCCGGAGTGATGCCAGAGTGGCGGTCTTTATCATCAGACCACCACCACCACCACCACCACCACCACCAACAACAACTTGTGTTTATAATATATATATATTACCTGTATATTTATGATGTATTTGTGTATTTGGAAGTGTATTTGCACAGGGGCAGCACGGCTGCAGGTACGGCAGCCGTGCTTGGACCAAATGGAGGCCAGCGGGGAGTCCGTCCCGGACAAAATGGGGGCGAGCGCGACCAACATTTTCAAAAAATTCGCCGCTCACGCGGCTCCCATGCCGTACAAGATGAGGCCCGCGTCGCCACCACCTTGGACAAAATGGAGGCCAGCTTGGCTACCTCATTGGACAAAATGGAGGCCAGCTTGGCTACCTCATTGGACAAAATGGAGGCCAGCTTGGCCACCACCTTGGACGAAATGGAGGCCAGCTTGGCCACCATCTTGGACGAAATGGAGGACAGCCAGGCCTACATTTTGGAAAAATGGCGGCTGCGCCGCTGCCGCCATCTTGGTCAGATGGCGGCAAGTAGCCAACAGAGTGTCCCCAGTGATCCCGCAGTCAACCCAGAATGATGCCAGGGTGCAGCCAGGGTTCCCAGCTTGCACCCAGTCATGCCGGAGTGATGCCAGAGTGGCGGTCTTTATCATCAGACCACCACCACCACCAACAACAACTTGTGTTTATAATATATATATATTACCTGTATATTTATGATGTATTTGTGTATTTGGAAGTGTATTTGCACAGGGGCAGCACGGCTGCAGGTACGGCAGCCGTGCTTGGACCAAATGGAGGCCAGCGGGGAGTCCGTCCCGGACAAAATGGGGGCGAGCGCGACCAACATTTTCAAAAAATTCGCCGCTCACGCGGCTCCCATGCCGTACAAGATGAGGCCCGCGTCGCCACCACCTTGGACAAAATGGAGGCCAGCTTGGCTACCTCATTGGACAAAATGGAGGCCAGCTTGGCTACCTCATTGGACAAAATGGAGGCCAGCTTGGCCACCACCTTGGACGAAATGGAGGCCAGCTTGGCCACCACCTTGGACAAAATGGAGGACAGCCAGGCCTACATTTTGGAAAAATGGCGGCTGCGCCAGCCGCCATCTTGGTCAGATGGCGGCAAGTAGCCAACAGAGTGTCCCCAGTGATCCCGCAGTCAACCCAGAATGATGCCAGGGTGCAGCCAGGGTTCCCAGCTTGCACCCAGTCAACGCCGGAGTGATGCCAGAGTGGCGGTCTTTATCATCAGACCACCACCACCACCAACAACAACTTGTGTTTATAATATATATATATTACCTGTATATTTATGATGTATTTGTGTATTTGGAAGTGTATTTGCACAGGGGCAGCACGGCTGCAGGTACGGCAGCCGTGCTTGGACCAAATGGAGGCCAGCGGGGAGTCCGTCCCGGACAAAATGGGGGCGAGCGCGACCAACATTTTCAAAAAATTCGCCGCTCACGCGGCTCCCATGCCGTACAAGATGAGGCCCGCGTCGCCACCACCTTGGACAAAATGGAGGCCAGCTTGGCTACCTCATTGGACAAAATGGAGGCCAGCTTGGCTACCTCATTGGACAAAATGGAGGCCAGCTTGGCCACCACCTTGGACGAAATGGAGGCCAGCTTGGCCACCACCTTGGACAAAATGGAGGACAGCCAGGCCTACATTTTGGAAAAATGGCGGCTGCGCCAGCCGCCATCTTGGTCAGATGGCGGCAAGTAGCCAACAGAGTGTCCCCAGTGATCCCGCAGTCAACCCAGAATGATGCCAGGGTGCAGCCAGGGTTCCCAGCTTGCACCCAGTCAACGCCGGAGTGATGCCAGAGTGGCGGTCTTTATCATCAGACCACCACCAACAACAACTTGTGTTTATAATATATATATATTACCTGTATATTTATGATGTATTTGTGTATTTGGAAGTGTATTTGCACAGGGGCAGCACGGCTGCAGGTACGGCAGCCGTGCTTGGACCAAATGGAGGCCAGCGGGGAGTCCGTCCCGGACAAAATGGGGGCGAGCGCGACCAACATTTTCAAAAAATTCGCCGCTCACGCGGCTCCCATGCCGTACAAGATGAGGCCCGCGTCGCCACCACCTTGGACAAAATGGAGGCCAGCTTGGCTACCTCATTGGACAAAATGGAGGCCAGCTTGGCTACCTCATTGGACAAAATGGAGGCCAGCTTGGCCACCACCTTGGACGAAATGGAGGCCAGCTTGGCCACCATCTTGGACGAAATGGAGGACAGCCAGGCCTACATTTTGGAAAAATGGCGGCTGCGCCGCTGCCGCCATCTTGGTCAGATGGCGGCAAGTAGCCAACAGAGTGTCCCCAGTGATCCCGCAGTCAACCCAGAATGATGCCAGGGTGCAGCCAGGGTTCCCAGCTTGCACCCAGTCATGCCGGAGTGATGCCAGAGTGGCGGTCTTTATCATCAGACCACCACCACCACCACCACCACCACCAACAACAACTTGTGTTTATAATATATATATATTACCTGTATATTTATGATGTATTTGTGTATTTGGAAGTGTATTTGCACAGGGGCAGCACGGCTGCAGGTACGGCAGCCGTGCTTGGACCAAATGGAGGCCAGCGGGGAGTCCGTCCCGGACAAAATGGGGGCGAGCGCGACCAACATTTTCAAAAAATTCGCCGCTCACGCGGCTCCCATGCCGTACAAGATGAGGCCCGCGTCGCCACCACCTTGGACAAAATGGAGGCCAGCTTGGCTACCTCATTGGACAAAATGGAGGCCAGCTTGGCTACCTCATTGGACAAAATGGAGGCCAGCTTGGCCACCACCTTGGACGAAATGGAGGCCAGCTTGGCCACCACCTTGGACAAAATGGAGGACAGCCAGGCCTACATTTTGGAAAAATGGCGGCTGCGCCAGCCGCCATCTTGGTCAGATGGCGGCAAGTAGCCAACAGAGTGTCCCCAGTGATCCCGCAGTCAACCCAGAATGATGCCAGGGTGCAGCCAGGGTTCCCAGCTTGCACCCAGTCAACGCCGGAGTGATGCCAGAGTGGCGGTCTTTATCATCAGACCACCACCACCACCAACAACAACTTGTGTTTATAATATATATATATTACCTGTATATTTATGATGTATTTGTGTATTTGGAAGTGTATTTGCACAGGGGCAGCACGGCTGCAGGTACGGCAGCCGTGCTTGGACCAAATGGAGGCCAGCGGGGAGTCCGTCCCGGACAAAATGGGGGCGAGCGCGACCAACATTTTCAAAAAATTCGCCGCTCACGCGGCTCCCATGCCGTACAAGATGAGGCCCGCGTCGCCACCACCTTGGACAAAATGGAGGCCAGCTTGGCTACCTCATTGGACAAAATGGAGGCCAGCTTGGCTACCTCATTGGACAAAATGGAGGCCAGCTTGGCCACCACCTTGGACGAAATGGAGGCCAGCTTGGCCACCACCTTGGACAAAATGGAGGACAGCCAGGCCTACATTTTGGAAAAATGGCGGCTGCGCCAGCCGCCATCTTGGTCAGATGGCGGCAAGTAGCCAACAGAGTGTCCCCAGTGATCCCGCAGTCAACCCAGAATGATGCCAGGGTGCAGCCAGGGTTCCCAGCTTGCACCCAGTCAACGCCGGAGTGATGCCAGAGTGGCGGTCTTTATCATCAGACCACCACCAACAACAACTTGTGTTTATAATATATATATATTACCTGTATATTTATGATGTATTTGTGTATTTGGAAGTGTATTTGCACAGGGGCAGCACGGCTGCAGGTACGGCAGCCGTGCTTGGACCAAATGGAGGCCAGCGGGGAGTCCGTCCCGGACAAAATGGGGGCGAGCGCGACCAACATTTTCAAAAAATTCGCCGCTCACGCGGCTCCCATGCCGTACAAGATGAGGCCCGCGTCGCCACCACCTTGGACAAAATGGAGGCCAGCTTGGCTACCTCATTGGACAAAATGGAGGCCAGCTTGGCTACCTCATTGGACAAAATGGAGGCCAGCTTGGCCACCACCTTGGACGAAATGGAGGCCAGCTTGGCCACCATCTTGGACGAAATGGAGGACAGCCAGGCCTACATTTTGGAAAAATGGCGGCTGCGCCGCTGCCGCCATCTTGGTCAGATGGCGGCAAGTAGCCAACAGAGTGTCCCCAGTGATCCCGCAGTCAACCCAGAATGATGCCAGGGTGCAGCCAGGGTTCCCAGCTTGCACCCAGTCATGCCGGAGTGATGCCAGAGTGGCGGTCTTTATCATCAGACCACCACCACCACCACCACCACCACCACCAACAACAACTTGTGTTTATAATATATATATATTACCTGTATATTTATGATGTATTTGTGTATTTGGAAGTGTATTTGCACAGGGGCAGCACGGCTGCAGGTACGGCAGCCGTGCTTGGACCAAATGGAGGCCAGCGGGGAGTCCGTCCCGGACAAAATGGGGGCGAGCGCGACCAACATTTTCAAAAAATTCGCCGCTCACGCGGCTCCCATGCCGTACAAGATGAGGCCCGCGTCGCCACCACCTTGGACAAAATGGAGGCCAGCTTGGCTACCTCATTGGACAAAATGGAGGCCAGCTTGGCTACCTCATTGGACAAAATGGAGGCCAGCTTGGCCACCACCTTGGACGAAATGGAGGCCAGCTTGGCCACCACCTTGGACAAAATGGAGGACAGCCAGGCCTACATTTTGGAAAAATGGCGGCTGCGCCAGCCGCCATCTTGGTCAGATGGCGGCAAGTAGCCAACAGAGTGTCCCCAGTGATCCCGCAGTCAACCCAGAATGATGCCAGGGTGCAGCCAGGGTTCCCAGCTTGCACCCAGTCAACGCCGGAGTGATGCCAGAGTGGCGGTCTTTATCATCAGACCACCACCAACAACAACTTGTGTTTATAATATATATATATTACCTGTATATTTATGATGTATTTGTGTATTTGGAAGTGTATTTGCACAGGGGCAGCACGGCTGCAGGTACGGCAGCCGTGCTTGGACCAAATGGAGGCCAGCGGGGAGTCCGTCCCGGACAAAATGGGGGCGAGCGCGACCAACATTTTCAAAAAATTCGCCGCTCACGCGGCTCCCATGCCGTACAAGATGAGGCCCGCGTCGCCACCACCTTGGACAAAATGGAGGCCAGCTTGGCTACCTCATTGGACAAAATGGAGGCCAGCTTGGCTACCTCATTGGACAAAATGGAGGCCAGCTTGGCCACCACCTTGGACGAAATGGAGGCCAGCTTGGCCACCATCTTGGACGAAATGGAGGACAGCCAGGCCTACATTTTGGAAAAATGGCGGCTGCGCCGCTGCCGCCATCTTGGTCAGATGGCGGCAAGTAGCCAACAGAGTGTCCCCAGTGATCCCGCAGTCAACCCAGAATGATGCCAGGGTGCAGCCAGGGTTCCCAGCTTGCACCCAGTCATGCCGGAGTGATGCCAGAGTGGCGGTCTTTATCATCAGACCACCACCACCACCACCACCACCACCACCAACAACAACTTGTGTTTATAATATATATATATTACCTGTATATTTATGATGTATTTGTGTATTTGGAAGTGTATTTGCACAGGGGCAGCACGGCTGCAGGTACGGCAGCCGTGCTTGGACCAAATGGAGGCCAGCGGGGAGTCCGTCCCGGACAAAATGGGGGCGAGCGCGACCAACATTTTCAAAAAATTCGCCGCTCACGCGGCTCCCATGCCGTACAAGATGAGGCCCGCGTCGCCACCACCTTGGACAAAATGGAGGCCAGCTTGGCTACCTCATTGGACAAAATGGAGGCCAGCTTGGCTACCTCATTGGACAAAATGGAGGCCAGCTTGGCCACCACCTTGGACGAAATGGAGGCCAGCTTGGCCACCACCTTGGACAAAATGGAGGACAGCCAGGCCTACATTTTGGAAAAATGGCGGCTGCGCCAGCCGCCATCTTGGTCACGGCAAGTAGCCAACAGAGTGTCCCCAGTGATCCCGCAGTCAACCCAGAATGATGCCAGGGTGCAGCCAGGGTTCCCAGCTTGCACCCAGTCAACGCCGGAGTGATGCCAGAGTGGCGGTCTTTATCATCAGACCACCACCACCACCAACAACAACTTGTGTTTATAATATATATATATTACCTGTATATTTATGATGTATTTGTGTATTTGGAAGTGTATTTGCACAGGGGCAGCACGGCTGCAGGTACGGCAGCCGTGCTTGGACCAAATGGAGGCCAGCGGGGAGTCCGTCCCGGACAAAATGGGGGCGAGCGCGACCAACATTTTCAAAAAATTCGCCGCTCACGCGGCTCCCATGCCGTACAAGATGAGGCCCGCGTCGCCACCACCTTGGACAAAATGGAGGCCAGCTTGGCTACCTCATTGGACAAAATGGAGGCCAGCTTGGCTACCTCATTGGACAAAATGGAGGCCAGCTTGGCCACCACCTTGGACGAAATGGAGGCCAGCTTGGCCACCACCTTGGACAAAATGGAGGACAGCCAGGCCTACATTTTGGAAAAATGGCGGCTGCGCCAGCCGCCATCTTGGTCAGATGGCGGCAAGTAGCCAACAGAGTGTCCCCAGTGATCCCGCAGTCAACCCAGAATGATGCCAGGGTGCAGCCAGGGTTCCCAGCTTGCACCCAGTCAACGCCGGAGTGATGCCAGAGTGGCGGTCTTTATCATCAGACCACCACCACCACCAACAACAACTTGTGTTTATAATATATATATATTACCTGTATATTTATGATGTATTTGTGTATTTGGAAGTGTATTTGCACAGGGGCAGCACGGCTGCAGGTACGGCAGCCGTGCTTGGACCAAATGGAGGCCAGCGGGGAGTCCGTCCCGGACAAAATGGGGGCGAGCGCGACCAACATTTTCAAAAAATTCGCCGCTCACGCGGCTCCCATGCCGTACAAGATGAGGCCCGCGTCGCCACCACCTTGGACAAAATGGAGGCCAGCTTGGCTACCTCATTGGACAAAATGGAGGCCAGCTTGGCTACCTCATTGGACAAAATGGAGGCCAGCTTGGCCACCACCTTGGACGAAATGGAGGCCAGCTTGGCCACCACCTTGGACAAAATGGAGGACAGCCAGGCCTACATTTTGGAAAAATGGCGGCTGCGCCAGCCGCCATCTTGGTCAGATGGCGGCAAGTAGCCAACAGAGTGTCCCCAGTGATCCCGCAGTCAACCCAGAATGATGCCAGGGTGCAGCCAGGGTTCCCAGCTTGCACCCAGTCAACGCCGGAGTGATGCCAGAGTGGCGGTCTTTATCATCAGACCACCACCACCACCAACAACAACTTGTGTTTATAATATATATATATTACCTGTATATTTATGATGTATTTGTGTATTTGGAAGTGTATTTGCACAGGGGCAGCACGGCTGCAGGTACGGCAGCCGTGCTTGGACCAAATGGAGGCCAGCGGGGAGTCCGTCCCGGACAAAATGGGGGCGAGCGCGACCAACATTTTCAAAAAATTCGCCGCTCACGCGGCTCCCATGCCGTACAAGATGAGGCCCGCGTCGCCACCACCTTGGACAAAATGGAGGCCAGCTTGGCTACCTCATTGGACAAAATGGAGGCCAGCTTGGCTACCTCATTGGACAAAATGGAGGCCAGCTTGGCCACCACCTTGGACGAAATGGAGGCCAGCTTGGCCACCACCTTGGACAAAATGGAGGACAGCCAGGCCTACATTTTGGAAAAATGGCGGCTGCGCCAGCCGCCATCTTGGTCAGATGGCGGCAAGTAGCCAACAGAGTGTCCCCAGTGATCCCGCAGTCAACCCAGAATGATGCCAGGGTGCAGCCAGGGTTCCCAGCTTGCACCCAGTCAACGCCGGAGTGATGCCAGAGTGGCGGTCTTTATCATCAGACCACCACCAACAACAACTTGTGTTTATAATATATATATATTACCTGTATATTTATGATGTATTTGTGTATTTGGAAGTGTATTTGCACAGGGGCAGCACGGCTGCAGGTACGGCAGCCGTGCTTGGACCAAATGGAGGCCAGCGGGGAGTCCGTCCCGGACAAAATGGGGGCGAGCGCGACCAACATTTTCAAAAAATTCGCCGCTCACGCGGCTCCCATGCCGTACAAGATGAGGCCCGCGTCGCCACCACCTTGGACAAAATGGAGGCCAGCTTGGCTACCTCATTGGACAAAATGGAGGCCAGCTTGGCTACCTCATTGGACAAAATGGAGGCCAGCTTGGCCACCACCTTGGACGAAATGGAGGCCAGCTTGGCCACCATCTTGGACGAAATGGAGGACAGCCAGGCCTACATTTTGGAAAAATGGCGGCTGCGCCGCTGCCGCCATCTTGGTCAGATGGCGGCAAGTAGCCAACAGAGTGTCCCCAGTGATCCCGCAGTCAACCCAGAATGATGCCAGGGTGCAGCCAGGGTTCCCAGCTTGCACCCAGTCATGCCGGAGTGATGCCAGAGTGGCGGTCTTTATCATCAGACCACCACCACCACCACCACCACCACCACCACCAACAACAACTTGTGTTTATAATATATATATATTACCTGTATATTTATGATGTATTTGTGTATTTGGAAGTGTATTTGCACAGGGGCAGCACGGCTGCAGGTACGGCAGCCGTGCTTGGACCAAATGGAGGCCAGCGGGGAGTCCGTCCCGGACAAAATGGGGGCGAGCGCGACCAACATTTTCAAAAAATTCGCCGCTCACGCGGCTCCCATGCCGTACAAGATGAGGCCCGCGTCGCCACCACCTTGGACAAAATGGAGGCCAGCTTGGCTACCTCATTGGACAAAATGGAGGCCAGCTTGGCTACCTCATTGGACAAAATGGAGGCCAGCTTGGCCACCACCTTGGACGAAATGGAGGCCAGCTTGGCCACCACCTTGGACAAAATGGAGGACAGCCAGGCCTACATTTTGGAAAAATGGCGGCTGCGCCAGCCGCCATCTTGGTCAGATGGCGGCAAGTAGCCAACAGAGTGTCCCCAGTGATCCCGCAGTCAACCCAGAATGATGCCAGGGTGCAGCCAGGGTTCCCAGCTTGCACCCAGTCAACGCCGGAGTGATGCCAGAGTGGCGGTCTTTATCATCAGACCACCACCACCACCAACAACAACTTGTGTTTATAATATATATATATTACCTGTATATTTATGATGTATTTGTGTATTTGGAAGTGTATTTGCACAGGGGCAGCACGGCTGCAGGTACGGCAGCCGTGCTTGGACCAAATGGAGGCCAGCGGGGAGTCCGTCCCGGACAAAATGGGGGCGAGCGCGACCAACATTTTCAAAAAATTCGCCGCTCACGCGGCTCCCATGCCGTACAAGATGAGGCCCGCGTCGCCACCACCTTGGACAAAATGGAGGCCAGCTTGGCTACCTCATTGGACAAAATGGAGGCCAGCTTGGCTACCTCATTGGACAAAATGGAGGCCAGCTTGGCCACCACCTTGGACGAAATGGAGGCCAGCTTGGCCACCACCTTGGACAAAATGGAGGACAGCCAGGCCTACATTTTGGAAAAATGGCGGCTGCGCCAGCCGCCATCTTGGTCAGATGGCGGCAAGTAGCCAACAGAGTGTCCCCAGTGATCCCGCAGTCAACCCAGAATGATGCCAGGGTGCAGCCAGGGTTCCCAGCTTGCACCCAGTCAACGCCGGAGTGATGCCAGAGTGGCGGTCTTTATCATCAGACCACCACCACCACCAACAACAACTTGTGTTTATAATATATATATATTACCTGTATATTTATGATGTATTTGTGTATTTGGAAGTGTATTTGCACAGGGGCAGCACGGCTGCAGGTACGGCAGCCGTGCTTGGACCAAATGGAGGCCAGCGGGGAGTCCGTCCCGGACAAAATGGGGGCGAGCGCGACCAACATTTTCAAAAAATTCGCCGCTCACGCGGCTCCCATGCCGTACAAGATGAGGCCCGCGTCGCCACCACCTTGGACAAAATGGAGGCCAGCTTGGCTACCTCATTGGACAAAATGGAGGCCAGCTTGGCTACCTCATTGGACAAAATGGAGGCCAGCTTGGCCACCACCTTGGACGAAATGGAGGCCAGCTTGGCCACCACCTTGGACAAAATGGAGGACAGCCAGGCCTACATTTTGGAAAAATGGCGGCTGCGCCAGCCGCCATCTTGGTCAGATGGCGGCAAGTAGCCAACAGAGTGTCCCCAGTGATCCCGCAGTCAACCCAGAATGATGCCAGGGTGCAGCCAGGGTTCCCAGCTTGCACCCAGTCAACGCCGGAGTGATGCCAGAGTGGCGGTCTTTATCATCAGACCACCACCACCACCAACAACAACTTGTGTTTATAATATATATATATTACCTGTATATTTATGATGTATTTGTGTATTTGGAAGTGTATTTGCACAGGGGCAGCACGGCTGCAGGTACGGCAGCCGTGCTTGGACCAAATGGAGGCCAGCGGGGAGTCCGTCCCGGACAAAATGGGGGCGAGCGCGACCAACATTTTCAAAAAATTCGCCGCTCACGCGGCTCCCATGCCGTACAAGATGAGGCCCGCGTCGCCACCACCTTGGACAAAATGGAGGCCAGCTTGGCTACCTCATTGGACAAAATGGAGGCCAGCTTGGCTACCTCATTGGACAAAATGGAGGCCAGCTTGGCCACCACCTTGGACGAAATGGAGGCCAGCTTGGCCACCACCTTGGACAAAATGGAGGACAGCCAGGCCTACATTTTGGAAAAATGGCGGCTGCGCCAGCCGCCATCTTGGTCAGATGGCGGCAAGTAGCCAACAGAGTGTCCCCAGTGATCCCGCAGTCAACCCAGAATGATGCCAGGGTGCAGCCAGGGTTCCCAGCTTGCACCCAGTCAACGCCGGAGTGATGCCAGAGTGGCGGTCTTTATCATCAGACCACCACCAACAACAACTTGTGTTTATAATATATATATATTACCTGTATATTTATGATGTATTTGTGTATTTGGAAGTGTATTTGCACAGGGGCAGCACGGCTGCAGGTACGGCAGCCGTGCTTGGACCAAATGGAGGCCAGCGGGGAGTCCGTCCCGGACAAAATGGGGGCGAGCGCGACCAACATTTTCAAAAAATTCGCCGCTCACGCGGCTCCCATGCCGTACAAGATGAGGCCCGCGTCGCCACCACCTTGGACAAAATGGAGGCCAGCTTGGCTACCTCATTGGACAAAATGGAGGCCAGCTTGGCTACCTCATTGGACAAAATGGAGGCCAGCTTGGCCACCACCTTGGACGAAATGGAGGCCAGCTTGGCCACCATCTTGGACGAAATGGAGGACAGCCAGGCCTACATTTTGGAAAAATGGCGGCTGCGCCGCTGCCGCCATCTTGGTCAGATGGCGGCAAGTAGCCAACAGAGTGTCCCCAGTGATCCCGCAGTCAACCCAGAATGATGCCAGGGTGCAGCCAGGGTTCCCAGCTTGCACCCAGTCATGCCGGAGTGATGCCAGAGTGGCGGTCTTTATCATCAGACCACCACCACCACCACCACCACCAACAACAACTTGTGTTTATAATATATATATATTACCTGTATATTTATGATGTATTTGTGTATTTGGAAGTGTATTTGCACAGGGGCAGCACGGCTGCAGGTACGGCAGCCGTGCTTGGACCAAATGGAGGCCAGCGGGGAGTCCGTCCCGGACAAAATGGGGGCGAGCGCGACCAACATTTTCAAAAAATTCGCCGCTCACGCGGCTCCCATGCCGTACAAGATGAGGCCCGCGTCGCCACCACCTTGGACAAAATGGAGGCCAGCTTGGCTACCTCATTGGACAAAATGGAGGCCAGCTTGGCTACCTCATTGGACAAAATGGAGGCCAGCTTGGCCACCACCTTGGACGAAATGGAGGCCAGCTTGGCCACCACCTTGGACAAAATGGAGGACAGCCAGGCCTACATTTTGGAAAAATGGCGGCTGCGCCAGCCGCCATCTTGGTCAGATGGCGGCAAGTAGCCAACAGAGTGTCCCCAGTGATCCCGCAGTCAACCCAGAATGATGCCAGGGTGCAGCCAGGGTTCCCAGCTTGCACCCAGTCAACGCCGGAGTGATGCCAGAGTGGCGGTCTTTATCATCAGACCACCACCAACAACAACTTGTGTTTATAATATATATATATTACCTGTATATTTATGATGTATTTGTGTATTTGGAAGTGTATTTGCACAGGGGCAGCACGGCTGCAGGTACGGCAGCCGTGCTTGGACCAAATGGAGGCCAGCGGGGAGTCCGTCCCGGACAAAATGGGGGCGAGCGCGACCAACATTTTCAAAAAATTCGCCGCTCACGCGGCTCCCATGCCGTACAAGATGAGGCCCGCGTCGCCACCACCTTGGACAAAATGGAGGCCAGCTTGGCTACCTCATTGGACAAAATGGAGGCCAGCTTGGCTACCTCATTGGACAAAATGGAGGCCAGCTTGGCCACCACCTTGGACGAAATGGAGGCCAGCTTGGCCACCATCTTGGACGAAATGGAGGACAGCCAGGCCTACATTTTGGAAAAATGGCGGCTGCGCCGCTGCCGCCATCTTGGTCAGATGGCGGCAAGTAGCCAACAGAGTGTCCCCAGTGATCCCGCAGTCAACCCAGAATGATGCCAGGGTGCAGCCAGGGTTCCCAGCTTGCACCCAGTCATGCCGGAGTGATGCCAGAGTGGCGGTCTTTATCATCAGACCACCACCACCACCACCACCACCACCACCAACAACAACTTGTGTTTATAATATATATATATTACCTGTATATTTATGATGTATTTGTGTATTTGGAAGTGTATTTGCACAGGGGCAGCACGGCTGCAGGTACGGCAGCCGTGCTTGGACCAAATGGAGGCCAGCGGGGAGTCCGTCCCGGACAAAATGGGGGCGAGCGCGACCAACATTTTCAAAAAATTCGCCGCTCACGCGGCTCCCATGCCGTACAAGATGAGGCCCGCGTCGCCACCACCTTGGACAAAATGGAGGCCAGCTTGGCTACCTCATTGGACAAAATGGAGGCCAGCTTGGCTACCTCATTGGACAAAATGGAGGCCAGCTTGGCCACCACCTTGGACGAAATGGAGGCCAGCTTGGCCACCATCTTGGACGAAATGGAGGACAGCCAGGCCTACATTTTGGAAAAATGGCGGCTGCGCCGCTGCCGCCATCTTGGTCAGATGGCGGCAAGTAGCCAACAGAGTGTCCCCAGTGATCCCGCAGTCAACCCAGAATGATGCCAGGGTGCAGCCAGGGTTCCCAGCTTGCACCCAGTCATGCCGGAGTGATGCCAGAGTGGCGGTCTTTATCATCAGACCACCACCACCACCAACAACAACTTGTGTTTATAATATATATATATTACCTGTATATTTATGATGTATTTGTGTATTTGGAAGTGTATTTGCACAGGGGCAGCACGGCTGCAGGTACGGCAGCCGTGCTTGGACCAAATGGAGGCCAGCGGGGAGTCCGTCCCGGACAAAATGGGGGCGAGCGCGACCAACATTTTCAAAAAATTCGCCGCTCACGCGGCTCCCATGCCGTACAAGATGAGGCCCGCGTCGCCACCACCTTGGACAAAATGGAGGCCAGCTTGGCTACCTCATTGGACAAAATGGAGGCCAGCTTGGCTACCTCATTGGACAAAATGGAGGCCAGCTTGGCCACCACCTTGGACGAAATGGAGGCCAGCTTGGCCACCACCTTGGACAAAATGGAGGACAGCCAGGCCTACATTTTGGAAAAATGGCGGCTGCGCCAGCCGCCATCTTGGTCAGATGGCGGCAAGTAGCCAACAGAGTGTCCCCAGTGATCCCGCAGTCAACCCAGAATGATGCCAGGGTGCAGCCAGGGTTCCCAGCTTGCACCCAGTCAACGCCGGAGTGATGCCAGAGTGGCGGTCTTTATCATCAGACCACCACCACCACCAACAACAACTTGTGTTTATAATATATATATATTACCTGTATATTTATGATGTATTTGTGTATTTGGAAGTGTATTTGCACAGGGGCAGCACGGCTGCAGGTACGGCAGCCGTGCTTGGACCAAATGGAGGCCAGCGGGGAGTCCGTCCCGGACAAAATGGGGGCGAGCGCGACCAACATTTTCAAAAAATTCGCCGCTCACGCGGCTCCCATGCCGTACAAGATGAGGCCCGCGTCGCCACCACCTTGGACAAAATGGAGGCCAGCTTGGCTACCTCATTGGACAAAATGGAGGCCAGCTTGGCTACCTCATTGGACAAAATGGAGGCCAGCTTGGCCACCACCTTGGACGAAATGGAGGCCAGCTTGGCCACCACCTTGGACAAAATGGAGGACAGCCAGGCCTACATTTTGGAAAAATGGCGGCTGCGCCAGCCGCCATCTTGGTCAGATGGCGGCAAGTAGCCAACAGAGTGTCCCCAGTGATCCCGCAGTCAACCCAGAATGATGCCAGGGTGCAGCCAGGGTTCCCAGCTTGCACCCAGTCAACGCCGGAGTGATGCCAGAGTGGCGGTCTTTATCATCAGACCACCACCAACAACAACTTGTGTTTATAATATATATATATTACCTGTATATTTATGATGTATTTGTGTATTTGGAAGTGTATTTGCACAGGGGCAGCACGGCTGCAGGTACGGCAGCCGTGCTTGGACCAAATGGAGGCCAGCGGGGAGTCCGTCCCGGACAAAATGGGGGCGAGCGCGACCAACATTTTCAAAAAATTCGCCGCTCACGCGGCTCCCATGCCGTACAAGATGAGGCCCGCGTCGCCACCACCTTGGACAAAATGGAGGCCAGCTTGGCTACCTCATTGGACAAAATGGAGGCCAGCTTGGCTACCTCATTGGACAAAATGGAGGCCAGCTTGGCCACCACCTTGGACGAAATGGAGGCCAGCTTGGCCACCATCTTGGACGAAATGGAGGACAGCCAGGCCTACATTTTGGAAAAATGGCGGCTGCGCCGCTGCCGCCATCTTGGTCAGATGGCGGCAAGTAGCCAACAGAGTGTCCCCAGTGATCCCGCAGTCAACCCAGAATGATGCCAGGGTGCAGCCAGGGTTCCCAGCTTGCACCCAGTCATGCCGGAGTGATGCCAGAGTGGCGGTCTTTATCATCAGACCACCACCACCACCACCACCACCAACAACAACTTGTGTTTATAATATATATATATTACCTGTATATTTATGATGTATTTGTGTATTTGGAAGTGTATTTGCACAGGGGCAGCACGGCTGCAGGTACGGCAGCCGTGCTTGGACCAAATGGAGGCCAGCGGGGAGTCCGTCCCGGACAAAATGGGGGCGAGCGCGACCAACATTTTCAAAAAATTCGCCGCTCACGCGGCTCCCATGCCGTACAAGATGAGGCCCGCGTCGCCACCACCTTGGACAAAATGGAGGCCAGCTTGGCTACCTCATTGGACAAAATGGAGGCCAGCTTGGCTACCTCATTGGACAAAATGGAGGCCAGCTTGGCCACCACCTTGGACGAAATGGAGGCCAGCTTGGCCACCACCTTGGACAAAATGGAGGACAGCCAGGCCTACATTTTGGAAAAATGGCGGCTGCGCCAGCCGCCATCTTGGTCAGATGGCGGCAAGTAGCCAACAGAGTGTCCCCAGTGATCCCGCAGTCAACCCAGAATGATGCCAGGGTGCAGCCAGGGTTCCCAGCTTGCACCCAGTCAACGCCGGAGTGATGCCAGAGTGGCGGTCTTTATCATCAGACCACCACCAACAACAACTTGTGTTTATAATATATATATATTACCTGTATATTTATGATGTATTTGTGTATTTGGAAGTGTATTTGCACAGGGGCAGCACGGCTGCAGGTACGGCAGCCGTGCTTGGACCAAATGGAGGCCAGCGGGGAGTCCGTCCCGGACAAAATGGGGGCGAGCGCGACCAACATTTTCAAAAAATTCGCCGCTCACGCGGCTCCCATGCCGTACAAGATGAGGCCCGCGTCGCCACCACCTTGGACAAAATGGAGGCCAGCTTGGCTACCTCATTGGACAAAATGGAGGCCAGCTTGGCTACCTCATTGGACAAAATGGAGGCCAGCTTGGCCACCACCTTGGACGAAATGGAGGCCAGCTTGGCCACCATCTTGGACGAAATGGAGGACAGCCAGGCCTACATTTTGGAAAAATGGCGGCTGCGCCGCTGCCGCCATCTTGGTCAGATGGCGGCAAGTAGCCAACAGAGTGTCCCCAGTGATCCCGCAGTCAACCCAGAATGATGCCAGGGTGCAGCCAGGGTTCCCAGCTTGCACCCAGTCATGCCGGAGTGATGCCAGAGTGGCGGTCTTTATCATCAGACCACCACCACCACCACCACCACCACCACCAACAACAACTTGTGTTTATAATATATATATATTACCTGTATATTTATGATGTATTTGTGTATTTGGAAGTGTATTTGCACAGGGGCAGCACGGCTGCAGGTACGGCAGCCGTGCTTGGACCAAATGGAGGCCAGCGGGGAGTCCGTCCCGGACAAAATGGGGGCGAGCGCGACCAACATTTTCAAAAAATTCGCCGCTCACGCGGCTCCCATGCCGTACAAGATGAGGCCCGCGTCGCCACCACCTTGGACAAAATGGAGGCCAGCTTGGCTACCTCATTGGACAAAATGGAGGCCAGCTTGGCTACCTCATTGGACAAAATGGAGGCCAGCTTGGCCACCACCTTGGACGAAATGGAGGCCAGCTTGGCCACCACCTTGGACAAAATGGAGGACAGCCAGGCCTACATTTTGGAAAAATGGCGGCTGCGCCAGCCGCCATCTTGGTCAGATGGCGGCAAGTAGCCAACAGAGTGTCCCCAGTGATCCCGCAGTCAACCCAGAATGATGCCAGGGTGCAGCCAGGGTTCCCAGCTTGCACCCAGTCAACGCCGGAGTGATGCCAGAGTGGCGGTCTTTATCATCAGACCACCACCAACAACAACTTGTGTTTATAATATATATATATTACCTGTATATTTATGATGTATTTGTGTATTTGGAAGTGTATTTGCACAGGGGCAGCACGGCTGCAGGTACGGCAGCCGTGCTTGGACCAAATGGAGGCCAGCGGGGAGTCCGTCCCGGACAAAATGGGGGCGAGCGCGACCAACATTTTCAAAAAATTCGCCGCTCACGCGGCTCCCATGCCGTACAAGATGAGGCCCGCGTCGCCACCACCTTGGACAAAATGGAGGCCAGCTTGGCTACCTCATTGGACAAAATGGAGGCCAGCTTGGCTACCTCATTGGACAAAATGGAGGCCAGCTTGGCCACCACCTTGGACGAAATGGAGGCCAGCTTGGCCACCACCTTGGACAAAATGGAGGACAGCCAGGCCTACATTTTGGAAAAATGGCGGCTGCGCCAGCCGCCATCTTGGTCAGATGGCGGCAAGTAGCCAACAGAGTGTCCCCAGTGATCCCGCAGTCAACCCAGAATGATGCCAGGGTGCAGCCAGGGTTCCCAGCTTGCACCCAGTCAACGCCGGAGTGATGCCAGAGTGGCGGTCTTTATCATCAGACCACCACCAACAACAACTTGTGTTTATAATATATATATATTACCTGTATATTTATGATGTATTTGTGTATTTGGAAGTGTATTTGCACAGGGGCAGCACGGCTGCAGGTACGGCAGCCGTGCTTGGACCAAATGGAGGCCAGCGGGGAGTCCGTCCCGGACAAAATGGGGGCGAGCGCGACCAACATTTTCAAAAAATTCGCCGCTCACGCGGCTCCCATGCCGTACAAGATGAGGCCCGCGTCGCCACCACCTTGGACAAAATGGAGGCCAGCTTGGCTACCTCATTGGACAAAATGGAGGCCAGCTTGGCTACCTCATTGGACAAAATGGAGGCCAGCTTGGCCACCACCTTGGACGAAATGGAGGCCAGCTTGGCCACCATCTTGGACGAAATGGAGGACAGCCAGGCCTACATTTTGGAAAAATGGCGGCTGCGCCGCTGCCGCCATCTTGGTCAGATGGCGGCAAGTAGCCAACAGAGTGTCCCCAGTGATCCCGCAGTCAACCCAGAATGATGCCAGGGTGCAGCCAGGGTTCCCAGCTTGCACCCAGTCATGCCGGAGTGATGCCAGAGTGGCGGTCTTTATCATCAGACCACCACCACCACCACCACCACCACCACCAACAACAACTTGTGTTTATAATATATATATATTACCTGTATATTTATGATGTATTTGTGTATTTGGAAGTGTATTTGCACAGGGGCAGCACGGCTGCAGGTACGGCAGCCGTGCTTGGACCAAATGGAGGCCAGCGGGGAGTCCGTCCCGGACAAAATGGGGGCGAGCGCGACCAACATTTTCAAAAAATTCGCCGCTCACGCGGCTCCCATGCCGTACAAGATGAGGCCCGCGTCGCCACCACCTTGGACAAAATGGAGGCCAGCTTGGCTACCTCATTGGACAAAATGGAGGCCAGCTTGGCTACCTCATTGGACAAAATGGAGGCCAGCTTGGCCACCACCTTGGACGAAATGGAGGCCAGCTTGGCCACCACCTTGGACAAAATGGAGGACAGCCAGGCCTACATTTTGGAAAAATGGCGGCTGCGCCAGCCGCCATCTTGGTCAGATGGCGGCAAGTAGCCAACAGAGTGTCCCCAGTGATCCCGCAGTCAACCCAGAATGATGCCAGGGTGCAGCCAGGGTTCCCAGCTTGCACCCAGTCAACGCCGGAGTGATGCCAGAGTGGCGGTCTTTATCATCAGACCACCACCAACAACAACTTGTGTTTATAATATATATATATTACCTGTATATTTATGATGTATTTGTGTATTTGGAAGTGTATTTGCACAGGGGCAGCACGGCTGCAGGTACGGCAGCCGTGCTTGGACCAAATGGAGGCCAGCGGGGAGTCCGTCCCGGACAAAATGGGGGCGAGCGCGACCAACATTTTCAAAAAATTCGCCGCTCACGCGGCTCCCATGCCGTACAAGATGAGGCCCGCGTCGCCACCACCTTGGACAAAATGGAGGCCAGCTTGGCTACCTCATTGGACAAAATGGAGGCCAGCTTGGCTACCTCATTGGACAAAATGGAGGCCAGCTTGGCCACCACCTTGGACGAAATGGAGGCCAGCTTGGCCACCACCTTGGACAAAATGGAGGACAGCCAGGCCTACATTTTGGAAAAATGGCGGCTGCGCCAGCCGCCATCTTGGTCAGATGGCGGCAAGTAGCCAACAGAGTGTCCCCAGTGATCCCGCAGTCAACCCAGAATGATGCCAGGGTGCAGCCAGGGTTCCCAGCTTGCACCCAGTCAACGCCGGAGTGATGCCAGAGTGGCGGTCTTTATCATCAGACCACCACCACCACCAACAACAACTTGTGTTTATAATATATATATATTACCTGTATATTTATGATGTATTTGTGTATTTGGAAGTGTATTTGCACAGGGGCAGCACGGCTGCAGGTACGGCAGCCGTGCTTGGACCAAATGGAGGCCAGCGGGGAGTCCGTCCCGGACAAAATGGGGGCGAGCGCGACCAACATTTTCAAAAAATTCGCCGCTCACGCGGCTCCCATGCCGTACAAGATGAGGCCCGCGTCGCCACCACCTTGGACAAAATGGAGGCCAGCTTGGCTACCTCATTGGACAAAATGGAGGCCAGCTTGGCTACCTCATTGGACAAAATGGAGGCCAGCTTGGCCACCACCTTGGACGAAATGGAGGCCAGCTTGGCCACCATCTTGGACGAAATGGAGGACAGCCAGGCCTACATTTTGGAAAAATGGCGGCTGCGCCGCTGCCGCCATCTTGGTCAGATGGCGGCAAGTAGCCAACAGAGTGTCCCCAGTGATCCCGCAGTCAACCCAGAATGATGCCAGGGTGCAGCCAGGGTTCCCAGCTTGCACCCAGTCATGCCGGAGTGATGCCAGAGTGGCGGTCTTTATCATCAGACCACCACCACCACCACCACCACCACCACCAACAACAACTTGTGTTTATAATATATATATATTACCTGTATATTTATGATGTATTTGTGTATTTGGAAGTGTATTTGCACAGGGGCAGCACGGCTGCAGGTACGGCAGCCGTGCTTGGACCAAATGGAGGCCAGCGGGGAGTCCGTCCCGGACAAAATGGGGGCGAGCGCGACCAACATTTTCAAAAAATTCGCCGCTCACGCGGCTCCCATGCCGTACAAGATGAGGCCCGCGTCGCCACCACCTTGGACAAAATGGAGGCCAGCTTGGCTACCTCATTGGACAAAATGGAGGCCAGCTTGGCTACCTCATTGGACAAAATGGAGGCCAGCTTGGCCACCACCTTGGACGAAATGGAGGCCAGCTTGGCCACCATCTTGGACGAAATGGAGGACAGCCAGGCCTACATTTTGGAAAAATGGCGGCTGCGCCGCTGCCGCCATCTTGGTCAGATGGCGGCAAGTAGCCAACAGAGTGTCCCCAGTGATCCCGCAGTCAACCCAGAATGATGCCAGGGTGCAGCCAGGGTTCCCAGCTTGCACCCAGTCATGCCGGAGTGATGCCAGAGTGGCGGTCTTTATCATCAGACCACCACCACCACCACCACCACCACCACCAACAACAACTTGTGTTTATAATATATATATATTACCTGTATATTTATGATGTATTTGTGTATTTGGAAGTGTATTTGCACAGGGGCAGCACGGCTGCAGGTACGGCAGCCGTGCTTGGACCAAATGGAGGCCAGCGGGGAGTCCGTCCCGGACAAAATGGGGGCGAGCGCGACCAACATTTTCAAAAAATTCGCCGCTCACGCGGCTCCCATGCCGTACAAGATGAGGCCCGCGTCGCCACCACCTTGGACAAAATGGAGGCCAGCTTGGCTACCTCATTGGACAAAATGGAGGCCAGCTTGGCTACCTCATTGGACAAAATGGAGGCCAGCTTGGCCACCACCTTGGACGAAATGGAGGCCAGCTTGGCCACCATCTTGGACGAAATGGAGGACAGCCAGGCCTACATTTTGGAAAAATGGCGGCTGCGCCGCTGCCGCCATCTTGGTCAGATGGCGGCAAGTAGCCAACAGAGTGTCCCCAGTGATCCCGCAGTCAACCCAGAATGATGCCAGGGTGCAGCCAGGGTTCCCAGCTTGCACCCAGTCATGCCGGAGTGATGCCAGAGTGGCGGTCTTTATCATCAGACCACCACCACCACCACCACCACCACCACCAACAACAACTTGTGTTTATAATATATATATATTACCTGTATATTTATGATGTATTTGTGTATTTGGAAGTGTATTTGCACAGGGGCAGCACGGCTGCAGGTACGGCAGCCGTGCTTGGACCAAATGGAGGCCAGCGGGGAGTCCGTCCCGGACAAAATGGGGGCGAGCGCGACCAACATTTTCAAAAAATTCGCCGCTCACGCGGCTCCCATGCCGTACAAGATGAGGCCCGCGTCGCCACCACCTTGGACAAAATGGAGGCCAGCTTGGCTACCTCATTGGACAAAATGGAGGCCAGCTTGGCTACCTCATTGGACAAAATGGAGGCCAGCTTGGCCACCACCTTGGACGAAATGGAGGCCAGCTTGGCCACCATCTTGGACGAAATGGAGGACAGCCAGGCCTACATTTTGGAAAAATGGCGGCTGCGCCGCTGCCGCCATCTTGGTCAGATGGCGGCAAGTAGCCAACAGAGTGTCCCCAGTGATCCCGCAGTCAACCCAGAATGATGCCAGGGTGCAGCCAGGGTTCCCAGCTTGCACCCAGTCATGCCGGAGTGATGCCAGAGTGGCGGTCTTTATCATCAGACCACCACCACCACCACCACCACCACCACCAACAACAACTTGTGTTTATAATATATATATATTACCTGTATATTTATGATGTATTTGTGTATTTGGAAGTGTATTTGCACAGGGGCAGCACGGCTGCAGGTACGGCAGCCGTGCTTGGACCAAATGGAGGCCAGCGGGGAGTCCGTCCCGGACAAAATGGGGGCGAGCGCGACCAACATTTTCAAAAAATTCGCCGCTCACGCGGCTCCCATGCCGTACAAGATGAGGCCCGCGTCGCCACCACCTTGGACAAAATGGAGGCCAGCTTGGCTACCTCATTGGACAAAATGGAGGCCAGCTTGGCTACCTCATTGGACAAAATGGAGGCCAGCTTGGCCACCACCTTGGACGAAATGGAGGCCAGCTTGGCCACCACCTTGGACAAAATGGAGGACAGCCAGGCCTACATTTTGGAAAAATGGCGGCTGCGCCAGCCGCCATCTTGGTCAGATGGCGGCAAGTAGCCAACAGAGTGTCCCCAGTGATCCCGCAGTCAACCCAGAATGATGCCAGGGTGCAGCCAGGGTTCCCAGCTTGCACCCAGTCAACGCCGGAGTGATGCCAGAGTGGCGGTCTTTATCATCAGACCACCACCACCACCAACAACAACTTGTGTTTATAATATATATATATTACCTGTATATTTATGATGTATTTGTGTATTTGGAAGTGTATTTGCACAGGGGCAGCACGGCTGCAGGTACGGCAGCCGTGCTTGGACCAAATGGAGGCCAGCGGGGAGTCCGTCCCGGACAAAATGGGGGCGAGCGCGACCAACATTTTCAAAAAATTCGCCGCTCACGCGGCTCCCATGCCGTACAAGATGAGGCCCGCGTCGCCACCACCTTGGACAAAATGGAGGCCAGCTTGGCTACCTCATTGGACAAAATGGAGGCCAGCTTGGCTACCTCATTGGACAAAATGGAGGCCAGCTTGGCCACCACCTTGGACGAAATGGAGGCCAGCTTGGCCACCATCTTGGACGAAATGGAGGACAGCCAGGCCTACATTTTGGAAAAATGGCGGCTGCGCCGCTGCCGCCATCTTGGTCAGATGGCGGCAAGTAGCCAACAGAGTGTCCCCAGTGATCCCGCAGTCAACCCAGAATGATGCCAGGGTGCAGCCAGGGTTCCCAGCTTGCACCCAGTCATGCCGGAGTGATGCCAGAGTGGCGGTCTTTATCATCAGACCACCACCACCACCACCACCACCACCACCAACAACAACTTGTGTTTATAATATATATATATTACCTGTATATTTATGATGTATTTGTGTATTTGGAAGTGTATTTGCACAGGGGCAGCACGGCTGCAGGTACGGCAGCCGTGCTTGGACCAAATGGAGGCCAGCGGGGAGTCCGTCCCGGACAAAATGGGGGCGAGCGCGACCAACATTTTCAAAAAATTCGCCGCTCACGCGGCTCCCATGCCGTACAAGATGAGGCCCGCGTCGCCACCACCTTGGACAAAATGGAGGCCAGCTTGGCTACCTCATTGGACAAAATGGAGGCCAGCTTGGCTACCTCATTGGACAAAATGGAGGCCAGCTTGGCCACCACCTTGGACGAAATGGAGGCCAGCTTGGCCACCACCTTGGACAAAATGGAGGACAGCCAGGCCTACATTTTGGAAAAATGGCGGCTGCGCCAGCCGCCATCTTGGTCAGATGGCGGCAAGTAGCCAACAGAGTGTCCCCAGTGATCCCGCAGTCAACCCAGAATGATGCCAGGGTGCAGCCAGGGTTCCCAGCTTGCACCCAGTCAACGCCGGAGTGATGCCAGAGTGGCGGTCTTTATCATCAGACCACCACCAACAACAACTTGTGTTTATAATATATATATATTACCTGTATATTTATGATGTATTTGTGTATTTGGAAGTGTATTTGCACAGGGGCAGCACGGCTGCAGGTACGGCAGCCGTGCTTGGACCAAATGGAGGCCAGCGGGGAGTCCGTCCCGGACAAAATGGGGGCGAGCGCGACCAACATTTTCAAAAAATTCGCCGCTCACGCGGCTCCCATGCCGTACAAGATGAGGCCCGCGTCGCCACCACCTTGGACAAAATGGAGGCCAGCTTGGCTACCTCATTGGACAAAATGGAGGCCAGCTTGGCTACCTCATTGGACAAAATGGAGGCCAGCTTGGCCACCACCTTGGAGAAATGGAGGCCAGCTTGGCCACCACCTTGGACAAAATGGAGGACAGCCAGGCCTACATTTTGGAAAAATGGCGGCTGCGCCAGCCGCCATCTTGGTCAGATGGCGGCAAGTAGCCAACAGAGTGTCCCCAGTGATCCCGCAGTCAACCCAGAATGATGCCAGGGTGCAGCCAGGGTTCCCAGCTTGCACCCAGTCAACGCCGGAGTGATGCCAGAGTGGCGGTCTTTATCATCAGACCACCACCACCACCAACAACAACTTGTGTTTATAATATATATATATTACCTGTATATTTATGATGTATTTGTGTATTTGGAAGTGTATTTGCACAGGGGCAGCACGGCTGCAGGTACGGCAGCCGTGCTTGGACCAAATGGAGGCCAGCGGGGAGTCCGTCCCGGACAAAATGGGGGCGAGCGCGACCAACATTTTCAAAAAATTCGCCGCTCACGCGGCTCCCATGCCGTACAAGATGAGGCCCGCGTCGCCACCACCTTGGACAAAATGGAGGCCAGCTTGGCTACCTCATTGGACAAAATGGAGGCCAGCTTGGCTACCTCATTGGACAAAATGGAGGCCAGCTTGGCCACCACCTTGGACGAAATGGAGGCCAGCTTGGCCACCATCTTGGACGAAATGGAGGACAGCCAGGCCTACATTTTGGAAAAATGGCGGCTGCGCCGCTGCCGCCATCTTGGTCAGATGGCGGCAAGTAGCCAACAGAGTGTCCCCAGTGATCCCGCAGTCAACCCAGAATGATGCCAGGGTGCAGCCAGGGTTCCCAGCTTGCACCCAGTCATGCCGGAGTGATGCCAGAGTGGCGGTCTTTATCATCAGACCACCACCACCACCACCACCACCACCAACAACAACTTGTGTTTATAATATATATATATTACCTGTATATTTATGATGTATTTGTGTATTTGGAAGTGTATTTGCACAGGGGCAGCACGGCTGCAGGTACGGCAGCCGTGCTTGGACCAAATGGAGGCCAGCGGGGAGTCCGTCCCGGACAAAATGGGGGCGAGCGCGACCAACATTTTCAAAAAATTCGCCGCTCACGCGGCTCCCATGCCGTACAAGATGAGGCCCGCGTCGCCACCACCTTGGACAAAATGGAGGCCAGCTTGGCTACCTCATTGGACAAAATGGAGGCCAGCTTGGCTACCTCATTGGACAAAATGGAGGCCAGCTTGGCCACCACCTTGGACGAAATGGAGGCCAGCTTGGCCACCACCTTGGACAAAATGGAGGACAGCCAGGCCTACATTTTGGAAAAATGGCGGCTGCGCCAGCCGCCATCTTGGTCAGATGGCGGCAAGTAGCCAACAGAGTGTCCCCAGTGATCCCGCAGTCAACCCAGAATGATGCCAGGGTGCAGCCAGGGTTCCCAGCTTGCACCCAGTCAACGCCGGAGTGATGCCAGAGTGGCGGTCTTTATCATCAGACCACCACCAACAACAACTTGTGTTTATAATATATATATATTACCTGTATATTTATGATGTATTTGTGTATTTGGAAGTGTATTTGCACAGGGGCAGCACGGCTGCAGGTACGGCAGCCGTGCTTGGACCAAATGGAGGCCAGCGGGGAGTCCGTCCCGGACAAAATGGGGGCGAGCGCGACCAACATTTTCAAAAAATTCGCCGCTCACGCGGCTCCCATGCCGTACAAGATGAGGCCCGCGTCGCCACCACCTTGGACAAAATGGAGGCCAGCTTGGCTACCTCATTGGACAAAATGGAGGCCAGCTTGGCTACCTCATTGGACAAAATGGAGGCCAGCTTGGCCACCACCTTGGAGAAATGGAGGCCAGCTTGGCCACCACCTTGGACAAAATGGAGGACAGCCAGGCCTACATTTTGGAAAAATGGCGGCTGCGCCAGCCGCCATCTTGGTCAGATGGCGGCAAGTAGCCAACAGAGTGTCCCCAGTGATCCCGCAGTCAACCCAGAATGATGCCAGGGTGCAGCCAGGGTTCCCAGCTTGCACCCAGTCATGCCGGAGTGATGCCAGAGTGGCGGTCTTTATCATCAGACCACCACCACCACCACCACCACCACCACCAACAACAACTTGTGTTTATAATATATATATATTACCTGTATATTTATGATGTATTTGTGTATTTGGAAGTGTATTTGCACAGGGGCAGCACGGCTGCAGGTACGGCAGCCGTGCTTGGACCAAATGGAGGCCAGCGGGGAGTCCGTCCCGGACAAAATGGGGGCGAGCGCGACCAACATTTTCAAAAAATTCGCCGCTCACGCGGCTCCCATGCCGTACAAGATGAGGCCCGCGTCGCCACCACCTTGGACAAAATGGAGGCCAGCTTGGCTACCTCATTGGACAAAATGGAGGCCAGCTTGGCTACCTCATTGGACAAAATGGAGGCCAGCTTGGCCACCACCTTGGACGAAATGGAGGCCAGCTTGGCCACCACCTTGGACAAAATGGAGGACAGCCAGGCCTACATTTTGGAAAAATGGCGGCTGCGCCAGCCGCCATCTTGGTCAGATGGCGGCAAGTAGCCAACAGAGTGTCCCCAGTGATCCCGCAGTCAACCCAGAATGATGCCAGGGTGCAGCCAGGGTTCCCAGCTTGCACCCAGTCAACGCCGGAGTGATGCCAGAGTGGCGGTCTTTATCATCAGACCACCACCACCACCAACAACAACTTGTGTTTATAATATATATATATTACCTGTATATTTATGATGTATTTGTGTATTTGGAAGTGTATTTGCACAGGGGCAGCACGGCTGCAGGTACGGCAGCCGTGCTTGGACCAAATGGAGGCCAGCGGGGAGTCCGTCCCGGACAAAATGGGGGCGAGCGCGACCAACATTTTCAAAAAATTCGCCGCTCACGCGGCTCCCATGCCGTACAAGATGAGGCCCGCGTCGCCACCACCTTGGACAAAATGGAGGCCAGCTTGGCTACCTCATTGGACAAAATGGAGGCCAGCTTGGCTACCTCATTGGACAAAATGGAGGCCAGCTTGGCCACCACCTTGGACGAAATGGAGGCCAGCTTGGCCACCATCTTGGACGAAATGGAGGACAGCCAGGCCTACATTTTGGAAAAATGGCGGCTGCGCCGCTGCCGCCATCTTGGTCAGATGGCGGCAAGTAGCCAACAGAGTGTCCCCAGTGATCCCGCAGTCAACCCAGAATGATGCCAGGGTGCAGCCAGGGTTCCCAGCTTGCACCCAGTCATGCCGGAGTGATGCCAGAGTGGCGGTCTTTATCATCAGACCACCACCACCACCACCACCACCACCACCAACAACAACTTGTGTTTATAATATATATATATTACCTGTATATTTATGATGTATTTGTGTATTTGGAAGTGTATTTGCACAGGGGCAGCACGGCTGCAGGTACGGCAGCCGTGCTTGGACCAAATGGAGGCCAGCGGGGAGTCCGTCCCGGACAAAATGGGGGCGAGCGCGACCAACATTTTCAAAAAATTCGCCGCTCACGCGGCTCCCATGCCGTACAAGATGAGGCCCGCGTCGCCACCACCTTGGACAAAATGGAGGCCAGCTTGGCTACCTCATTGGACAAAATGGAGGCCAGCTTGGCTACCTCATTGGACAAAATGGAGGCCAGCTTGGCCACCACCTTGGACGAAATGGAGGCCAGCTTGGCCACCACCTTGGACAAAATGGAGGACAGCCAGGCCTACATTTTGGAAAAATGGCGGCTGCGCCAGCCGCCATCTTGGTCAGATGGCGGCAAGTAGCCAACAGAGTGTCCCCAGTGATCCCGCAGTCAACCCAGAATGATGCCAGGGTGCAGCCAGGGTTCCCAGCTTGCACCCAGTCATGCCGGAGTGATGCCAGAGTGGCGGTCTTTATCATCAGACCACCACCAACAACAACTTGTGTTTATAATATATATATATTACCTGTATATTTATGATGTATTTGTGTATTTGGAAGTGTATTTGCACAGGGGCAGCACGGCTGCAGGTACGGCAGCCGTGCTTGGACCAAATGGAGGCCAGCGGGGAGTCCGTCCCGGACAAAATGGGGGCGAGCGCGACCAACATTTTCAAAAAATTCGCCGCTCACGCGGCTCCCATGCCGTACAAGATGAGGCCCGCGTCGCCACCACCTTGGACAAAATGGAGGCCAGCTTGGCTACCTCATTGGACAAAATGGAGGCCAGCTTGGCTACCTCATTGGACAAAATGGAGGCCAGCTTGGCCACCACCTTGGACGAAATGGAGGCCAGCTTGGCCACCATCTTGGACGAAATGGAGGACAGCCAGGCCTACATTTTGGAAAAATGGCGGCTGCGCCGCTGCCGCCATCTTGGTCAGATGGCGGCAAGTAGCCAACAGAGTGTCCCCAGTGATCCCGCAGTCAACCCAGAATGATGCCAGGGTGCAGCCAGGGTTCCCAGCTTGCACCCAGTCATGCCGGAGTGATGCCAGAGTGGCGGTCTTTATCATCAGACCACCACCACCACCACCACCACCACCACCAACAACAACTTGTGTTTATAATATATATATATTACCTGTATATTTATGATGTATTTGTGTATTTGGAAGTGTATTTGCACAGGGGCAGCACGGCTGCAGGTACGGCAGCCGTGCTTGGACCAAATGGAGGCCAGCGGGGAGTCCGTCCCGGACAAAATGGGGGCGAGCGCGACCAACATTTTCAAAAAATTCGCCGCTCACGCGGCTCCCATGCCGTACAAGATGAGGCCCGCGTCGCCACCACCTTGGACAAAATGGAGGCCAGCTTGGCTACCTCATTGGACAAAATGGAGGCCAGCTTGGCTACCTCATTGGACAAAATGGAGGCCAGCTTGGCCACCACCTTGGACGAAATGGAGGCCAGCTTGGCCACCACCTTGGACAAAATGGAGGACAGCCAGGCCTACATTTTGGAAAAATGGCGGCTGCGCCAGCCGCCATCTTGGTCAGATGGCGGCAAGTAGCCAACAGAGTGTCCCCAGTGATCCCGCAGTCAACCCAGAATGATGCCAGGGTGCAGCCAGGGTTCCCAGCTTGCACCCAGTCAACGCCGGAGTGATGCCAGAGTGGCGGTCTTTATCATCAGACCACCACCAACAACAACTTGTGTTTATAATATATATATATTACCTGTATATTTATGATGTATTTGTGTATTTGGAAGTGTATTTGCACAGGGGCAGCACGGCTGCAGGTACGGCAGCCGTGCTTGGACCAAATGGAGGCCAGCGGGGAGTCCGTCCCGGACAAAATGGGGGCGAGCGCGACCAACATTTTCAAAAAATTCGCCGCTCACGCGGCTCCCATGCCGTACAAGATGAGGCCCGCGTCGCCACCACCTTGGACAAAATGGAGGCCAGCTTGGCTACCTCATTGGACAAAATGGAGGCCAGCTTGGCTACCTCATTGGACAAAATGGAGGCCAGCTTGGCCACCACCTTGGAGAAATGGAGGCCAGCTTGGCCACCACCTTGGACAAAATGGAGGACAGCCAGGCCTACATTTTGGAAAAATGGCGGCTGCGCCAGCCGCCATCTTGGTCAGATGGCGGCAAGTAGCCAACAGAGTGTCCCCAGTGATCCCGCAGTCAACCCAGAATGATGCCAGGGTGCAGCCAGGGTTCCCAGCTTGCACCCAGTCATGCCGGAGTGATGCCAGAGTGGCGGTCTTTATCATCAGACCACCACCACCACCACCACCACCACCACCAACAACAACTTGTGTTTATAATATATATATATTACCTGTATATTTATGATGTATTTGTGTATTTGGAAGTGTATTTGCACAGGGGCAGCACGGCTGCAGGTACGGCAGCCGTGCTTGGACCAAATGGAGGCCAGCGGGGAGTCCGTCCCGGACAAAATGGGGGCGAGCGCGACCAACATTTTCAAAAAATTCGCCGCTCACGCGGCTCCCATGCCGTACAAGATGAGGCCCGCGTCGCCACCACCTTGGACAAAATGGAGGCCAGCTTGGCTACCTCATTGGACAAAATGGAGGCCAGCTTGGCTACCTCATTGGACAAAATGGAGGCCAGCTTGGCCACCACCTTGGACGAAATGGAGGCCAGCTTGGCCACCACCTTGGACAAAATGGAGGACAGCCAGGCCTACATTTTGGAAAAATGGCGGCTGCGCCAGCCGCCATCTTGGTCAGATGGCGGCAAGTAGCCAACAGAGTGTCCCCAGTGATCCCGCAGTCAACCCAGAATGATGCCAGGGTGCAGCCAGGGTTCCCAGCTTGCACCCAGTCAACGCCGGAGTGATGCCAGAGTGGCGGTCTTTATCATCAGACCACCACCACCACCAACAACAACTTGTGTTTATAATATATATATATTACCTGTATATTTATGATGTATTTGTGTATTTGGAAGTGTATTTGCACAGGGGCAGCACGGCTGCAGGTACGGCAGCCGTGCTTGGACCAAATGGAGGCCAGCGGGGAGTCCGTCCCGGACAAAATGGGGGCGAGCGCGACCAACATTTTCAAAAAATTCGCCGCTCACGCGGCTCCCATGCCGTACAAGATGAGGCCCGCGTCGCCACCACCTTGGACAAAATGGAGGCCAGCTTGGCTACCTCATTGGACAAAATGGAGGCCAGCTTGGCTACCTCATTGGACAAAATGGAGGCCAGCTTGGCCACCACCTTGGACGAAATGGAGGCCAGCTTGGCCACCATCTTGGACGAAATGGAGGACAGCCAGGCCTACATTTTGGAAAAATGGCGGCTGCGCCGCTGCCGCCATCTTGGTCAGATGGCGGCAAGTAGCCAACAGAGTGTCCCCAGTGATCCCGCAGTCAACCCAGAATGATGCCAGGGTGCAGCCAGGGTTCCCAGCTTGCACCCAGTCATGCCGGAGTGATGCCAGAGTGGCGGTCTTTATCATCAGACCACCACCACCACCACCACCACCACCACCAACAACAACTTGTGTTTATAATATATATATATTACCTGTATATTTATGATGTATTTGTGTATTTGGAAGTGTATTTGCACAGGGGCAGCACGGCTGCAGGTACGGCAGCCGTGCTTGGACCAAATGGAGGCCAGCGGGGAGTCCGTCCCGGACAAAATGGGGGCGAGCGCGACCAACATTTTCAAAAAATTCGCCGCTCACGCGGCTCCCATGCCGTACAAGATGAGGCCCGCGTCGCCACCACCTTGGACAAAATGGAGGCCAGCTTGGCTACCTCATTGGACAAAATGGAGGCCAGCTTGGCTACCTCATTGGACAAAATGGAGGCCAGCTTGGCCACCACCTTGGACGAAATGGAGGCCAGCTTGGCCACCACCTTGGACAAAATGGAGGACAGCCAGGCCTACATTTTGGAAAAATGGCGGCTGCGCCAGCCGCCATCTTGGTCAGATGGCGGCAAGTAGCCAACAGAGTGTCCCCAGTGATCCCGCAGTCAACCCAGAATGATGCCAGGGTGCAGCCAGGGTTCCCAGCTTGCACCCAGTCAACGCCGGAGTGATGCCAGAGTGGCGGTCTTTATCATCAGACCACCACCAACAACAACTTGTGTTTATAATATATATATATTACCTGTATATTTATGATGTATTTGTGTATTTGGAAGTGTATTTGCACAGGGGCAGCACGGCTGCAGGTACGGCAGCCGTGCTTGGACCAAATGGAGGCCAGCGGGGAGTCCGTCCCGGACAAAATGGGGGCGAGCGCGACCAACATTTTCAAAAAATTCGCCGCTCACGCGGCTCCCATGCCGTACAAGATGAGGCCCGCGTCGCCACCACCTTGGACAAAATGGAGGCCAGCTTGGCTACCTCATTGGACAAAATGGAGGCCAGCTTGGCTACCTCATTGGACAAAATGGAGGCCAGCTTGGCCACCACCTTGGAGAAATGGAGGCCAGCTTGGCCACCACCTTGGACAAAATGGAGGACAGCCAGGCCTACATTTTGGAAAAATGGCGGCTGCGCCAGCCGCCATCTTGGTCAGATGGCGGCAAGTAGCCAACAGAGTGTCCCCAGTGATCCCGCAGTCAACCCAGAATGATGCCAGGGTGCAGCCAGGGTTCCCAGCTTGCACCCAGTCAACGCCGGAGTGATGCCAGAGTGGCGGTCTTTATCATCAGACCACCACCACCACCAACAACAACTTGTGTTTATAATATATATATATTACCTGTTTATTTATGATGTATTTGTGTATTTGGAAGTGTATTTGCACAGGGGCAGCACGGCTGCAGGTACGGCAGCCGTGCTTGGACCAAATGGAGGCCAGCGGGGAGTCCGTCCCGGACAAAATGGGGGCGAGCGCGACCAACATTTTCAAAAAATTCGCCGCTCACGCGGCTCCCATGCCGTACAAGATGAGGCCCGCGTCGCCACCACCTTGGACAAAATGGAGGCCAGCTTGGCTACCTCATTGGACAAAATGGAGGCCAGCTTGGCTACCTCATTGGACAAAATGGAGGCCAGCTTGGCCACCACCTTGGACGAAATGGAGGCCAGCTTGGCCACCATCTTGGACGAAATGGAGGACAGCCAGGCCTACATTTTGGAAAAATGGCGGCTGCGCCGCTGCCGCCATCTTGGTCAGATGGCGGCAAGTAGCCAACAGAGTGTCCCCAGTGATCCCGCAGTCAACCCAGAATGATGCCAGGGTGCAGCCAGGGTTCCCAGCTTGCACCCAGTCATGCCGGAGTGATGCCAGAGTGGCGGTCTTTATCATCAGACCACCACCACCACCACCACCACCACCAACAACAACTTGTGTTTATAATATATATATATTACCTGTATATTTATGATGTATTTGTGTATTTGGAAGTGTATTTGCACAGGGGCAGCACGGCTGCAGGTACGGCAGCCGTGCTTGGACCAAATGGAGGCCAGCGGGGAGTCCGTCCCGGACAAAATGGGGGCGAGCGCGACCAACATTTTCAAAAAATTCGCCGCTCACGCGGCTCCCATGCCGTACAAGATGAGGCCCGCGTCGCCACCACCTTGGACAAAATGGAGGCCAGCTTGGCTACCTCATTGGACAAAATGGAGGCCAGCTTGGCTACCTCATTGGACAAAATGGAGGCCAGCTTGGCCACCACCTTGGACGAAATGGAGGCCAGCTTGGCCACCACCTTGGACAAAATGGAGGACAGCCAGGCCTACATTTTGGAAAAATGGCGGCTGCGCCAGCCGCCATCTTGGTCAGATGGCGGCAAGTAGCCAACAGAGTGTCCCCAGTGATCCCGCAGTCAACCCAGAATGATGCCAGGGTGCAGCCAGGGTTCCCAGCTTGCACCCAGTCAACGCCGGAGTGATGCCAGAGTGGCGGTCTTTATCATCAGACCACCACCAACAACAACTTGTGTTTATAATATATATATATTACCTGTATATTTATGATGTATTTGTGTATTTGGAAGTGTATTTGCACAGGGGCAGCACGGCTGCAGGTACGGCAGCCGTGCTTGGACCAAATGGAGGCCAGCGGGGAGTCCGTCCCGGACAAAATGGGGGCGAGCGCGACCAACATTTTCAAAAAATTCGCCGCTCACGCGGCTCCCATGCCGTACAAGATGAGGCCCGCGTCGCCACCACCTTGGACAAAATGGAGGCCAGCTTGGCTACCTCATTGGACAAAATGGAGGCCAGCTTGGCTACCTCATTGGACAAAATGGAGGCCAGCTTGGCCACCACCTTGGAGAAATGGAGGCCAGCTTGGCCACCACCTTGGACAAAATGGAGGACAGCCAGGCCTACATTTTGGAAAAATGGCGGCTGCGCCAGCCGCCATCTTGGTCAGATGGCGGCAAGTAGCCAACAGAGTGTCCCCAGTGATCCCGCAGTCAACCCAGAATGATGCCAGGGTGCAGCCAGGGTTCCCAGCTTGCACCCAGTCATGCCGGAGTGATGCCAGAGTGGCGGTCTTTATCATCAGACCACCACCACCACCACCACCACCACCACCAACAACAACTTGTGTTTATAATATATATATATTACCTGTATATTTATGATGTATTTGTGTATTTGGAAGTGTATTTGCACAGGGGCAGCACGGCTGCAGGTACGGCAGCCGTGCTTGGACCAAATGGAGGCCAGCGGGGAGTCCGTCCCGGACAAAATGGGGGCGAGCGCGACCAACATTTTCAAAAAATTCGCCGCTCACGCGGCTCCCATGCCGTACAAGATGAGGCCCGCGTCGCCACCACCTTGGACAAAATGGAGGCCAGCTTGGCTACCTCATTGGACAAAATGGAGGCCAGCTTGGCTACCTCATTGGACAAAATGGAGGCCAGCTTGGCCACCACCTTGGACGAAATGGAGGCCAGCTTGGCCACCACCTTGGACAAAATGGAGGACAGCCAGGCCTACATTTTGGAAAAATGGCGGCTGCGCCAGCCGCCATCTTGGTCAGATGGCGGCAAGTAGCCAACAGAGTGTCCCCAGTGATCCCGCAGTCAACCCAGAATGATGCCAGGGTGCAGCCAGGGTTCCCAGCTTGCACCCAGTCATGCCGGAGTGATGCCAGAGTGGCGGTCTTTATCATCAGACCACCACCACCACCACCACCACCACCAACAACAACTTGTGTTTATAATATATATATATTACCTGTATATTTATGATGTATTTGTGTATTTGGAAGTGTATTTGCACAGGGGCAGCACGGCTGCAGGTACGGCAGCCGTGCTTGGACCAAATGGAGGCCAGCGGGGAGTCCGTCCCGGACAAAATGGGGGCGAGCGCGACCAACATTTTCAAAAAATTCGCCGCTCACGCGGCTCCCATGCCGTACAAGATGAGGCCCGCGTCGCCACCACCTTGGACAAAATGGAGGCCAGCTTGGCTACCTCATTGGACAAAATGGAGGCCAGCTTGGCTACCTCATTGGACAAAATGGAGGCCAGCTTGGCCACCACCTTGGACGAAATGGAGGCCAGCTTGGCCACCACCTTGGACAAAATGGAGGACAGCCAGGCCTACATTTTGGAAAAATGGCGGCTGCGCCAGCCGCCATCTTGGTCAGATGGCGGCAAGTAGCCAACAGAGTGTCCCCAGTGATCCCGCAGTCAACCCAGAATGATGCCAGGGTGCAGCCAGGGTTCCCAGCTTGCACCCAGTCAACGCCGGAGTGATGCCAGAGTGGCGGTCTTTATCATCAGACCACCACCAACAACAACTTGTGTTTATAATATATATATATTACCTGTATATTTATGATGTATTTGTGTATTTGGAAGTGTATTTGCACAGGGGCAGCACGGCTGCAGGTACGGCAGCCGTGCTTGGACCAAATGGAGGCCAGCGGGGAGTCCGTCCCGGACAAAATGGGGGCGAGCGCGACCAACATTTTCAAAAAATTCGCCGCTCACGCGGCTCCCATGCCGTACAAGATGAGGCCCGCGTCGCCACCACCTTGGACAAAATGGAGGCCAGCTTGGCTACCTCATTGGACAAAATGGAGGCCAGCTTGGCTACCTCATTGGACAAAATGGAGGCCAGCTTGGCCACCACCTTGGAGAAATGGAGGCCAGCTTGGCCACCACCTTGGACAAAATGGAGGACAGCCAGGCCTACATTTTGGAAAAATGGCGGCTGCGCCAGCCGCCATCTTGGTCAGATGGCGGCAAGTAGCCAACAGAGTGTCCCCAGTGATCCCGCAGTCAACCCAGAATGATGCCAGGGTGCAGCCAGGGTTCCCAGCTTGCACCCAGTCATGCCGGAGTGATGCCAGAGTGGCGGTCTTTATCATCAGACCACCACCACCACCACCACCACCACCACCAACAACAACTTGTGTTTATAATATATATATATTACCTGTATATTTATGATGTATTTGTGTATTTGGAAGTGTATTTGCACAGGGGCAGCACGGCTGCAGGTACGGCAGCCGTGCTTGGACCAAATGGAGGCCAGCGGGGAGTCCGTCCCGGACAAAATGGGGGCGAGCGCGACCAACATTTTCAAAAAATTCGCCGCTCACGCGGCTCCCATGCCGTACAAGATGAGGCCCGCGTCGCCACCACCTTGGACAAAATGGAGGCCAGCTTGGCTACCTCATTGGACAAAATGGAGGCCAGCTTGGCTACCTCATTGGACAAAATGGAGGCCAGCTTGGCCACCACCTTGGACGAAATGGAGGCCAGCTTGGCCACCACCTTGGACAAAATGGAGGACAGCCAGGCCTACATTTTGGAAAAATGGCGGCTGCGCCAGCCGCCATCTTGGTCAGATGGCGGCAAGTAGCCAACAGAGTGTCCCCAGTGATCCCGCAGTCAACCCAGAATGATGCCAGGGTGCAGCCAGGGTTCCCAGCTTGCACCCAGTCAACGCCGGAGTGATGCCAGAGTGGCGGTCTTTATCATCAGACCACCACCAACAACAACTTGTGTTTATAATATATATATATTACCTGTATATTTATGATGTATTTGTGTATTTGGAAGTGTATTTGCACAGGGGCAGCACGGCTGCAGGTACGGCAGCCGTGCTTGGACCAAATGGAGGCCAGCGGGGAGTCCGTCCCGGACAAAATGGGGGCGAGCGCGACCAACATTTTCAAAAAATTCGCCGCTCACGCGGCTCCCATGCCGTACAAGATGAGGCCCGCGTCGCCACCACCTTGGACAAAATGGAGGCCAGCTTGGCTACCTCATTGGACAAAATGGAGGCCAGCTTGGCTACCTCATTGGACAAAATGGAGGCCAGCTTGGCCACCACCTTGGACGAAATGGAGGCCAGCTTGGCCACCATCTTGGACGAAATGGAGGACAGCCAGGCCTACATTTTGGAAAAATGGCGGCTGCGCCGCTGCCGCCATCTTGGTCAGATGGCGGCAAGTAGCCAACAGAGTGTCCCCAGTGATCCCGCAGTCAACCCAGAATGATGCCAGGGTGCAGCCAGGGTTCCCAGCTTGCACCCAGTCATGCCGGAGTGATGCCAGAGTGGCGGTCTTTATCATCAGACCACCACCACCACCACCACCACCACCAACAACAACTTGTGTTTATAATATATATATATTACCTGTATATTTATGATGTATTTGTGTATTTGGAAGTGTATTTGCACAGGGGCAGCACGGCTGCAGGTACGGCAGCCGTGCTTGGACCAAATGGAGGCCAGCGGGGAGTCCGTCCCGGACAAAATGGGGGCGAGCGCGACCAACATTTTCAAAAAATTCGCCGCTCACGCGGCTCCCATGCCGTACAAGATGAGGCCCGCGTCGCCACCACCTTGGACAAAATGGAGGCCAGCTTGGCTACCTCATTGGACAAAATGGAGGCCAGCTTGGCTACCTCATTGGACAAAATGGAGGCCAGCTTGGCCACCACCTTGGACGAAATGGAGGCCAGCTTGGCCACCACCTTGGACAAAATGGAGGACAGCCAGGCCTACATTTTGGAAAAATGGCGGCTGCGCCAGCCGCCATCTTGGTCAGATGGCGGCAAGTAGCCAACAGAGTGTCCCCAGTGATCCCGCAGTCAACCCAGAATGATGCCAGGGTGCAGCCAGGGTTCCCAGCTTGCACCCAGTCAACGCCGGAGTGATGCCAGAGTGGCGGTCTTTATCATCAGACCACCACCAACAACAACTTGTGTTTATAATATATATATATTACCTGTATATTTATGATGTATTTGTGTATTTGGAAGTGTATTTGCACAGGGGCAGCACGGCTGCAGGTACGGCAGCCGTGCTTGGACCAAATGGAGGCCAGCGGGGAGTCCGTCCCGGACAAAATGGGGGCGAGCGCGACCAACATTTTCAAAAAATTCGCCGCTCACGCGGCTCCCATGCCGTACAAGATGAGGCCCGCGTCGCCACCACCTTGGACAAAATGGAGGCCAGCTTGGCTACCTCATTGGACAAAATGGAGGCCAGCTTGGCTACCTCATTGGACAAAATGGAGGCCAGCTTGGCCACCACCTTGGAGAAATGGAGGCCAGCTTGGCCACCACCTTGGACAAAATGGAGGACAGCCAGGCCTACATTTTGGAAAAATGGCGGCTGCGCCAGCCGCCATCTTGGTCAGATGGCGGCAAGTAGCCAACAGAGTGTCCCCAGTGATCCCGCAGTCAACCCAGAATGATGCCAGGGTGCAGCCAGGGTTCCCAGCTTGCACCCAGTCATGCCGGAGTGATGCCAGAGTGGCGGTCTTTATCATCAGACCACCACCACCACCACCACCACCACCACCAACAACAACTTGTGTTTATAATATATATATATTACCTGTATATTTATGATGTATTTGTGTATTTGGAAGTGTATTTGCACAGGGGCAGCACGGCTGCAGGTACGGCAGCCGTGCTTGGACCAAATGGAGGCCAGCGGGGAGTCCGTCCCGGACAAAATGGGGGCGAGCGCGACCAACATTTTCAAAAAATTCGCCGCTCACGCGGCTCCCATGCCGTACAAGATGAGGCCCGCGTCGCCACCACCTTGGACAAAATGGAGGCCAGCTTGGCTACCTCATTGGACAAAATGGAGGCCAGCTTGGCTACCTCATTGGACAAAATGGAGGCCAGCTTGGCCACCACCTTGGACGAAATGGAGGCCAGCTTGGCCACCACCTTGGACAAAATGGAGGACAGCCAGGCCTACATTTTGGAAAAATGGCGGCTGCGCCAGCCGCCATCTTGGTCAGATGGCGGCAAGTAGCCAACAGAGTGTCCCCAGTGATCCCGCAGTCAACCCAGAATGATGCCAGGGTGCAGCCAGGGTTCCCAGCTTGCACCCAGTCAACGCCGGAGTGATGCCAGAGTGGCGGTCTTTATCATCAGACCACCACCACCACCAACAACAACTTGTGTTTATAATATATATATATTACCTGTATATTTATGATGTATTTGTGTATTTGGAAGTGTATTTGCACAGGGGCAGCACGGCTGCAGGTACGGCAGCCGTGCTTGGACCAAATGGAGGCCAGCGGGGAGTCCGTCCCGGACAAAATGGGGGCGAGCGCGACCAACATTTTCAAAAAATTCGCCGCTCACGCGGCTCCCATGCCGTACAAGATGAGGCCCGCGTCGCCACCACCTTGGACAAAATGGAGGCCAGCTTGGCTACCTCATTGGACAAAATGGAGGCCAGCTTGGCTACCTCATTGGACAAAATGGAGGCCAGCTTGGCCACCACCTTGGACGAAATGGAGGCCAGCTTGGCCACCATCTTGGACGAAATGGAGGACAGCCAGGCCTACATTTTGGAAAAATGGCGGCTGCGCCGCTGCCGCCATCTTGGTCAGATGGCGGCAAGTAGCCAACAGAGTGTCCCCAGTGATCCCGCAGTCAACCCAGAATGATGCCAGGGTGCAGCCAGGGTTCCCAGCTTGCACCCAGTCATGCCGGAGTGATGCCAGAGTGGCGGTCTTTATCATCAGACCACCACCACCACCACCACCACCACCACCAACAACAACTTGTGTTTATAATATATATATATTACCTGTATATTTATGATGTATTTGTGTATTTGGAAGTGTATTTGCACAGGGGCAGCACGGCTGCAGGTACGGCAGCCGTGCTTGGACCAAATGGAGGCCAGCGGGGAGTCCGTCCCGGACAAAATGGGGGCGAGCGCGACCAACATTTTCAAAAAATTCGCCGCTCACGCGGCTCCCATGCCGTACAAGATGAGGCCCGCGTCGCCACCACCTTGGACAAAATGGAGGCCAGCTTGGCTACCTCATTGGACAAAATGGAGGCCAGCTTGGCTACCTCATTGGACAAAATGGAGGCCAGCTTGGCCACCACCTTGGACGAAATGGAGGCCAGCTTGGCCACCACCTTGGACAAAATGGAGGACAGCCAGGCCTACATTTTGGAAAAATGGCGGCTGCGCCAGCCGCCATCTTGGTCAGATGGCGGCAAGTAGCCAACAGAGTGTCCCCAGTGATCCCGCAGTCAACCCAGAATGATGCCAGGGTGCAGCCAGGGTTCCCAGCTTGCACCCAGTCAACGCCGGAGTGATGCCAGAGTGGCGGTCTTTATCATCAGACCACCACCAACAACAACTTGTGTTTATAATATATATATATTACCTGTATATTTATGATGTATTTGTGTATTTGGAAGTGTATTTGCACAGGGGCAGCACGGCTGCAGGTACGGCAGCCGTGCTTGGACCAAATGGAGGCCAGCGGGGAGTCCGTCCCGGACAAAATGGGGGCGAGCGCGACCAACATTTTCAAAAAATTCGCCGCTCACGCGGCTCCCATGCCGTACAAGATGAGGCCCGCGTCGCCACCACCTTGGACAAAATGGAGGCCAGCTTGGCTACCTCATTGGACAAAATGGAGGCCAGCTTGGCTACCTCATTGGACAAAATGGAGGCCAGCTTGGCCACCACCTTGGAGAAATGGAGGCCAGCTTGGCCACCACCTTGGACAAAATGGAGGACAGCCAGGCCTACATTTTGGAAAAATGGCGGCTGCGCCAGCCGCCATCTTGGTCAGATGGCGGCAAGTAGCCAACAGAGTGTCCCCAGTGATCCCGCAGTCAACCCAGAATGATGCCAGGGTGCAGCCAGGGTTCCCAGCTTGCACCCAGTCAACGCCGGAGTGATGCCAGAGTGGCGGTCTTTATCATCAGACCACCACCACCACCAACAACAACTTGTGTTTATAATATATATATATTACCTGTATATTTATGATGTATTTGTGTATTTGGAAGTGTATTTGCACAGGGGCAGCACGGCTGCAGGTACGGCAGCCGTGCTTGGACCAAATGGAGGCCAGCGGGGAGTCCGTCCCGGACAAAATGGGGGCGAGCGCGACCAACATTTTCAAAAAATTCGCCGCTCACGCGGCTCCCATGCCGTACAAGATGAGGCCCGCGTCGCCACCACCTTGGACAAAATGGAGGCCAGCTTGGCTACCTCATTGGACAAAATGGAGGCCAGCTTGGCTACCTCATTGGACAAAATGGAGGCCAGCTTGGCCACCACCTTGGACGAAATGGAGGCCAGCTTGGCCACCATCTTGGACGAAATGGAGGACAGCCAGGCCTACATTTTGGAAAAATGGCGGCTGCGCCGCTGCCGCCATCTTGGTCAGATGGCGGCAAGTAGCCAACAGAGTGTCCCCAGTGATCCCGCAGTCAACCCAGAATGATGCCAGGGTGCAGCCAGGGTTCCCAGCTTGCACCCAGTCATGCCGGAGTGATGCCAGAGTGGCGGTCTTTATCATCAGACCACCACCACCACCACCACCACCACCACCAACAACAACTTGTGTTTATAATATATATATATTACCTGTATATTTATGATGTATTTGTGTATTTGGAAGTGTATTTGCACAGGGGCAGCACGGCTGCAGGTACGGCAGCCGTGCTTGGACCAAATGGAGGCCAGCGGGGAGTCCGTCCCGGACAAAATGGGGGCGAGCGCGACCAACATTTTCAAAAAATTCGCCGCTCACGCGGCTCCCATGCCGTACAAGATGAGGCCCGCGTCGCCACCACCTTGGACAAAATGGAGGCCAGCTTGGCTACCTCATTGGACAAAATGGAGGCCAGCTTGGCTACCTCATTGGACAAAATGGAGGCCAGCTTGGCCACCACCTTGGACGAAATGGAGGCCAGCTTGGCCACCACCTTGGACAAAATGGAGGACAGCCAGGCCTACATTTTGGAAAAATGGCGGCTGCGCCAGCCGCCATCTTGGTCAGATGGCGGCAAGTAGCCAACAGAGTGTCCCCAGTGATCCCGCAGTCAACCCAGAATGATGCCAGGGTGCAGCCAGGGTTCCCAGCTTGCACCCAGTCAACGCCGGAGTGATGCCAGAGTGGCGGTCTTTATCATCAGACCACCACCAACAACAACTTGTGTTTATAATATATATATATTACCTGTATATTTATGATGTATTTGTGTATTTGGAAGTGTATTTGCACAGGGGCAGCACGGCTGCAGGTACGGCAGCCGTGCTTGGACCAAATGGAGGCCAGCGGGGAGTCCGTCCCGGACAAAATGGGGGCGAGCGCGACCAACATTTTCAAAAAATTCGCCGCTCACGCGGCTCCCATGCCGTACAAGATGAGGCCCGCGTCGCCACCACCTTGGACAAAATGGAGGCCAGCTTGGCTACCTCATTGGACAAAATGGAGGCCAGCTTGGCTACCTCATTGGACAAAATGGAGGCCAGCTTGGCCACCACCTTGGAGAAATGGAGGCCAGCTTGGCCACCACCTTGGACAAAATGGAGGACAGCCAGGCCTACATTTTGGAAAAATGGCGGCTGCGCCAGCCGCCATCTTGGTCAGATGGCGGCAAGTAGCCAACAGAGTGTCCCCAGTGATCCCGCAGTCAACCCAGAATGATGCCAGGGTGCAGCCAGGGTTCCCAGCTTGCACCCAGTCAACGCCGGAGTGATGCCAGAGTGGCGGTCTTTATCATCAGACCACCACCACCACCAACAACAACTTGTGTTTATAATATATATATATTACCTGTATATTTATGATGTATTTGTGTATTTGGAAGTGTATTTGCACAGGGGCAGCACGGCTGCAGGTACGGCAGCCGTGCTTGGACCAAATGGAGGCCAGCGGGGAGTCCGTCCCGGACAAAATGGGGGCGAGCGCGACCAACATTTTCAAAAAATTCGCCGCTCACGCGGCTCCCATGCCGTACAAGATGAGGCCCGCGTCGCCACCCACCTTGGACAAAATGGAGGCCAGCTTGGCTACCTCATTGGACAAAATGGAGGCCAGCTTGGCTACCTCATTGGACAAAATGGAGGCCAGCTTGGCCACCACCTTGGACGAAATGGAGGCCAGCTTGGCCACCATCTTGGACGAAATGGAGGACAGCCAGGCCTACATTTTGGAAAAATGGCGGCTGCGCCGCTGCCGCCATCTTGGTCAGATGGCGGCAAGTAGCCAACAGAGTGTCCCCAGTGATCCCGCAGTCAACCCAGAATGATGCCAGGGTGCAGCCAGGGTTCCCAGCTTGCACCCAGTCATGCCGGAGTGATGCCAGAGTGGCGGTCTTTATCATCAGACCACCACCACCACCACCACCACCACCACCAACAACAACTTGTGTTTATAATATATATATATTACCTGTATATTTATGATGTATTTGTGTATTTGGAAGTGTATTTGCACAGGGGCAGCACGGCTGCAGGTACGGCAGCCGTGCTTGGACCAAATGGAGGCCAGCGGGGAGTCCGTCCCGGACAAAATGGGGGCGAGCGCGACCAACATTTTCAAAAAATTCGCCGCTCACGCGGCTCCCATGCCGTACAAGATGAGGCCCGCGTCGCCACCACCTTGGACAAAATGGAGGCCAGCTTGGCTACCTCATTGGACAAAATGGAGGCCAGCTTGGCTACCTCATTGGACAAAATGGAGGCCAGCTTGGCCACCACCTTGGACGAAATGGAGGCCAGCTTGGCCACCACCTTGGACAAAATGGAGGACAGCCAGGCCTACATTTTGGAAAAATGGCGGCTGCGCCAGCCGCCATCTTGGTCAGATGGCGGCAAGTAGCCAACAGAGTGTCCCCAGTGATCCCGCAGTCAACCCAGAATGATGCCAGGGTGCAGCCAGGGTTCCCAGCTTGCACCCAGTCAACGCCGGAGTGATGCCAGAGTGGCGGTCTTTATCATCAGACCACCACCAACAACAACTTGTGTTTATAATATATATATATTACCTGTATATTTATGATGTATTTGTGTATTTGGAAGTGTATTTGCACAGGGGCAGCACGGCTGCAGGTACGGCAGCCGTGCTTGGACCAAATGGAGGCCAGCGGGGAGTCCGTCCCGGACAAAATGGGGGCGAGCGCGACCAACATTTTCAAAAAATTCGCCGCTCACGCGGCTCCCATGCCGTACAAGATGAGGCCCGCGTCGCCACCACCTTGGACAAAATGGAGGCCAGCTTGGCTACCTCATTGGACAAAATGGAGGCCAGCTTGGCTACCTCATTGGACAAAATGGAGGCCAGCTTGGCCACCACCTTGGAGAAATGGAGGCCAGCTTGGCCACCACCTTGGACAAAATGGAGGACAGCCAGGCCTACATTTTGGAAAAATGGCGGCTGCGCCAGCCGCCATCTTGGTCAGATGGCGGCAAGTAGCCAACAGAGTGTCCCCAGTGATCCCGCAGTCAACCCAGAATGATGCCAGGGTGCAGCCAGGGTTCCCAGCTTGCACCCAGTCAACGCCGGAGTGATGCCAGAGTGGCGGTCTTTATCATCAGACCACCACCACCACCAACAACAACTTGTGTTTATAATATATATATATTACCTGTATATTTATGATGTATTTGTGTATTTGGAAGTGTATTTGCACAGGGGCAGCACGGCTGCAGGTACGGCAGCCGTGCTTGGACCAAATGGAGGCCAGCGGGGAGTCCGTCCCGGACAAAATGGGGGCGAGCGCGACCAACATTTTCAAAAAATTCGCCGCTCACGCGGCTCCCATGCCGTACAAGATGAGGCCCGCGTCGCCACCACCTTGGACAAAATGGAGGCCAGCTTGGCTACCTCATTGGACAAAATGGAGGCCAGCTTGGCTACCTCATTGGACAAAATGGAGGCCAGCTTGGCCACCACCTTGGACGAAATGGAGGCCAGCTTGGCCACCATCTTGGACGAAATGGAGGACAGCCAGGCCTACATTTTGGAAAAATGGCGGCTGCGCCGCTGCCGCCATCTTGGTCAGATGGCGGCAAGTAGCCAACAGAGTGTCCCCAGTGATCCCGCAGTCAACCCAGAATGATGCCAGGGTGCAGCCAGGGTTCCCAGCTTGCACCCAGTCATGCCGGAGTGATGCCAGAGTGGCGGTCTTTATCATCAGACCACCACCACCACCACCACCACCACCACCAACAACAACTTGTGTTTATAATATATATATATTACCTGTATATTTATGATGTATTTGTGTATTTGGAAGTGTATTTGCACAGGGGCAGCACGGCTGCAGGTACGGCAGCCGTGCTTGGACCAAATGGAGGCCAGCGGGGAGTCCGTCCCGGACAAAATGGGGGCGAGCGCGACCAACATTTTCAAAAAATTCGCCGCTCACGCGGCTCCCATGCCGTACAAGATGAGCCCGCGTCGCCACCAACCTTGGATCAAAATGGAGGCCAGCTTGGCTACCTCATTGGACAAAATGGAGGCCAGCTTGGCTACCTCATTGGACAAAATGGAGGCCAGCTTGGCACCACCTTGGACGAATATGGAGGCCAGCTTGGCCACCACCTTGGACAAAATGGAGGACAGCAGGCCTACATTTTGGAAAAATGGCGGCTGCGCCAGCCGCCATCTTGGTCAGATGGCGGCAAGTAGCCAACAGAGTGTCCCCAGTGATCCCGCAGTCAACCCAGAATGATGCCAGGGTGCAGCCAGGGTTCCCAGCTTGCACCCAGTCAACGCCGGAGTGATGCCAGAGTGGCGGTCTTTATCATCAGACCACCACCAACAACAACTTGTGTTTATAATATATATATATTACCTGTATATTTATGATGTATTTGTGTATTTGGAAGTGTATTGCACAGGGGCAGCACGGCTGCAGGTACGGCAGCCGTTGCTTTGGACCAAATGGAGGCCAGCGGGGAGTCCGTCCCGGACAAAATGGGGGCGAGCGCGACCAACATTTTCAAAAAATTCGCCGCTCACGCGGCTCCATGCCGTACAAGATGAGGCCCGCGTCGCCACCACCTTGGACAAAATGGAGGCCAGCTTGGCTACCTCATTGGACAAAATGGAGGCCAGCTTGGCTACCTCATTGGACAAAATGGAGGCCAGCTTGGCCACCACCTTGGAGAAATGGAGGCCAGCTTGGCCACCACCTTGGACAAAATGGAGGACAGCCAGGCCTACATTTTGGAAAAATGGCGCTGCGCCAGCCGCCATCTTGGTCAGATGGCGGCAAGTAGCCAACAGAGTGTCCCCAGTGATCCCGCAGTCAACCCAGAATGATGCCAGGGTGCAGCCAGGGTTCCCAGCTTGCACCCAGTCAACGCCGGAGTGATGCCAGAGTGGCGGTCTTTATCATCAGACCACCACCACCACCACAACAACTTGTGTTTATAATATATATATATTACCTGTATATTTATGATGTATTTGTGTATTTGGAAGTGTATTTGCACAGGGGCAGCACGGCTGCAGGTACGGCAGCCGTGCTTGGACCAAATGGAGGCCAGCGGGGAGTCCTGTCCCGGACAAAATGGGGGCGAGCGCGACCAACATTTTCAAAAAATTCGCCGCTCACATGCGGCTCCCATGCCGTACAAGATGAGGCCCGCGTCGCCACCACCTTGGACAAAATGGAGGCCAGCTTGGCTACCTCATTGGACAAAATGGAGGCCAGCTTGGCTACCTCATTGGACAAAATGGAGGCCAGCTTGGCCACCACCTTGGACGAAATGGAGGCCAGCTTGGCCACCATCTTGGACGAAATGGAGGACAGCCAGGCCTACATTTTGGAAAAATGGCGCTGCGCCGCTGCCGCCATCTTGGTCAGATGGCGGCAAGTAGCCAACAGAGTGTCCCCAGTGATCCGCAGTCAACCCAGAATGATGCCAGGGTGCAGCCAGGGTTCCAGCTTGCACCCAGTCATGCCGAGTGATGCCAGAGTGGCGGTCTTTATCATCAGACCACCCCACCACCACCACCACCACCACCAACAACAACTTGTGTTTATAATATATATATATTACCTGTATATTTATGATGTATTTGTGTATTTGGAAGTGTATTTGCACAGGGGCAGCACGGCTGCAGGTACGGCAGCCGTGCTTGGACCAAATGGAGGCCAGCGGGAGTCCGTCCGGACAAAATGGGGGCGAGCGCGACCAACATTTTCAAAAAATTCGCCGCTCACGCGGCTCCCATGCCGTACAAGATGAGGCCCGCGTCGCCACCACCTTGGACAAAATGGAGGCCAGCTTGGCTACCTCATTGGACAAAATGGAGGCCAGCTTGGCTACCTCATTGGACAAAATGGAGGCCAGCTTGGCCACCACCTTGGACGAAATGGAGGCCAGCTTGGCCACCACCTTGGACAAAATGGAGGACAGCCAGGCCTACATTTTGGAAAAATGGCGGCTGCGCCAGCCGCCATCTTGGTCAGATGGCGGCAAGTAGCCAACAGAGTGTCCCCAGTGATCCCGCAGTCAACCCAGAATGATGCCAGGGTGCAGCCAGGGTTCCCAGCTTGCACCCAGTCAACGCCGGAGTGATGCCAGAGTGGCGGTCTTTATCATCAGACCACCACCAACAACAACTTGTGTTTATAATATATATATATTACCTGTATATTTATGATGTATTTGTGTATTTGGAAGTGTATTTGCACAGGGGCAGCACGGCTGCAGGTACGGCAGCCGTGCTTGGACCAAATGGAGGCCAGCGGGGAGTCCGTCCCGGACAAAATGGGGCGAGCGCGACCAACATTTCAAAAAATTCGCCGCTCACGCGGCTCCCATGCCGTACAAGATGAGGCCCGCGTCGCCACCCACCTTGGACAAAATGGAGGCCAGCTTGGCTACCTCATTGGACAAAATGGAGGCCAGCTTGGCTACCTCATTGGACAAAATGGAGGCCAGCTTGGCCACCACCTTGGAGAAATGGAGGCCAGCTTGGCCACCACCTTGGACAAAATGGAGGACAGCCAGGCCTACATTTTGGAAAAATGGCGGCTGCGCCAGCCGCCATCTTGGTCAGATGGCGGCAAGTAGCCACAGAGTGTCCCCAGTGATCCCGCAGTCAACCCAGAATGATGCCAGGGTGCAGCCAGGGTTCCCAGCTTGCACCCAGTCATGCCGGAGTGATGCCAGAGTGGCGGTCTTTATCATCAGACCACCACCACCACCACCACCACCACCAACAACAACTTGTGTTTATAATATATATATATTACCTGTATATTTATGATGTATTTGTGTATTTGGAAGTGTATTTGCACAGGGGCAGCACGGCTGCAGGTACGGCAGCCGTGCTTGGACCAAATGGAGGCCAGCGGGGAGTCCGTCCCGGACAAAATGGGGGCGAGCGCGACCAACATTTTCAAAAAATTCGCCGCTCACGCGGCTCCCATGCCGTACAAGATGAGGCCCGCGTCGCCACCACCTTGGACAAAATGGAGGCCAGCTTGGCTACCTCATTGGACAAAATGGAGGCCAGCTTGGCTACCTCATTGGACAAAATGGAGGCCAGCTTGGCCACCACCTTGGACGAAATGGAGGCCAGCTTGGCCACCACCTTGGACAAAATGGAGGACAGCCAGGCCTACATTTTGGAAAAATGGCGGCTGCGCCAGCCGCCATCTTGGTCAGATGGCGGCAAGTAGCCAACAGAGTGTCCCCAGATCCCCAGTGATCCCGCAGTCAACCCAGAATGATGCCAGGGTGCAGCCAGGGTTCCCAGCTTGCACCCAGTCAACGCCGGAGTGATGCCAGAGTGGCGGTCTTTATCATCAGACCACCACCAACAACAACTTGTGTTTATAATATATATATATTACCTGTATATTTATGATGTATTTGTGTATTTGGAAGTGTATTTGCACAGGGGCAGCACGGCTGCAGGTACGGCAGCCGTGCTTGGACCAAATGGAGGCCAGCGGGGAGTCCGTCCCGGACAAAATGGGGGCGAGCGCGACCAACATTTTCAAAAAATTCGCCGCTCACGCGGCTCCCATGCCGTACAAGATGAGGCCCGCGTCGCCACCACCTTGGACAAAATGGAGGCCAGCTTGGCTACCTCATTGGACAAAATGGAGGCCAGCTTGGCTACCTCATTGGACAAAATGGAGGCCAGCTTGGCCACCACCTTGGACGAAATGGAGGCCAGCTTGGCCACCATCTTGGACGAAATGGAGGACAGCCAGGCCTACATTTTGGAAAAATGGCGGCTGCGCCGCTGCCGCCATCTTGGTCAGATGGCGGCAAGTAGCCAACAGAGTGTCCCCAGTGATCCCGCAGTCAACCCAGAATGATGCCAGGGTGCAGCCAGGGTTCCCAGCTTGCACCCAGTCATGCCGGAGTGATGCCAGAGTGGCGGTCTTTATCATCAGACCACCACCACCACCACCACCACCACCAACAACAACTTGTGTTTATAATATATATATATTACCTGTATATTTATGATGTATTTGTGTATTTGGAAGTGTATTTGCACAGGGGCAGCACGGCTGCAGGTACGGCAGCCGTGCTTGGACCAAATGGAGGCCAGCGGGGAGTCCGTCCCGGACAAAATGGGGGCGAGCGCGACCAACATTTTCAAAAAATTCGCCGCTCACGCGGCTCCCATGCCGTACAAGATGAGGCCCGCGTCGCCACCACCTTGGACAAAATGGAGGCCAGCTTGGCTACCTCATTGGACAAAATGGAGGCCAGCTTGGCTACCTCATTGGACAAAATGGAGGCCAGCTTGGCCACCACCTTGGACGAAATGGAGGCCAGCTTGGCCACCACCTTGGACAAAATGGAGGACAGCCAGGCCTACATTTTGGAAAAATGGCGGCTGCGCCAGCCGCCATCTTGGTCAGATGGCGGCAAGTAGCCAACAGAGTGTCCCCAGTGATCCCGCAGTCAACCCAGAATGATGCCAGGGTGCAGCCAGGGTTCCCAGCTTGCACCCAGTCATGCCGGAGTGATGCCAGAGTGGCGGTCTTTATCATCAGACCACCACCACCACCACCACCACCACCACCAACAACAACTTGTGTTTATAATATATATATATTACCTGTATATTTATGATGTATTTGTGTATTTGGAAGTGTATTTGCACAGGGGCAGCACGGCTGCAGGTACGGCAGCCGTGCTTGGACCAAATGGAGGCCAGCGGGGAGTCCGTCCCGGACAAAATGGGGGCGAGCGCGACCAACATTTTCAAAAAATTCGCCGCTCACGCGGCTCCCATGCCGTACAAGATGAGGCCCGCGTCGCCACCACCTTGGACAAAATGGAGGCCAGCTTGGCTACCTCATTGGACAAAATGGAGGCCAGCTTGGCTACCTCATTGGACAAAATGGAGGCCAGCTTGGCCACCACCTTGGACGAAATGGAGGCCAGCTTGGCCACCACCTTGGACAAAATGGAGGACAGCCAGGCCTACATTTTGGAAAAATGGCGGCTGCGCCAGCCGCCATCTTGGTCAGATGGCGGCAAGTAGCCAACAGAGTGTCCCCAGTGATCCCGCAGTCAACCCAGAATGATGCCAGGGTGCAGCCAGGGTTCCCAGCTTGCACCCAGTCAACGCCGGAGTGATGCCAGAGTGGCGGTCTTTATCATCAGACCACCACCAACAACAACTTGTGTTTATAATATATATATATTACCTGTATATTTATGATGTATTTGTGTATTTGGAAGTGTATTTGCACAGGGGCAGCACGGCTGCAGGTACGGCAGCCGTGCTTGGACCAAATGGAGGCCAGCGGGGAGTCCGTCCCGGACAAAATGGGGGCGAGCGCGACCAACATTTTCAAAAAATTCGCCGCTCACGCGGCTCCCATGCCGTACAAGATGAGGCCCGCGTCGCCACCACCTTGGACAAAATGGAGGCCAGCTTGGCTACCTCATTGGACAAAATGGAGGCCAGCTTGGCTACCTCATTGGACAAAATGGAGGCCAGCTTGGCCACCACCTTGGACGAAATGGAGGCCAGCTTGGCCACCATCTTGGACGAAATGGAGGACAGCCAGGCCTACATTTTGGAAAAATGGCGGCTGCGCCGCTGCCGCCATCTTGGTCAGATGGCGGCAAGTAGCCAACAGAGTGTCCCCAGTGATCCCGCAGTCAACCCAGAATGATGCCAGGGTGCAGCCAGGGTTCCCAGCTTGCACCCAGTCATGCCGGAGTGATGCCAGAGTGGCGGTCTTTATCATCAGACCACCACCACCACCACCACCACCACCAACAACAACTTGTGTTTATAATATATATATATTACCTGTATATTTATGATGTATTTGTGTATTTGGAAGTGTATTTGCACAGGGGCAGCACGGCTGCAGGTACGGCAGCCGTGCTTGGACCAAATGGAGGCCAGCGGGGAGTCCGTCCCGGACAAAATGGGGGCGAGCGCGACCAACATTTTCAAAAAATTCGCCGCTCACGCGGCTCCCATGCCGTACAAGATGAGGCCCGCGTCGCCACCACCTTGGACAAAATGGAGGCCAGCTTGGCTACCTCATTGGACAAAATGGAGGCCAGCTTGGCTACCTCATTGGACAAAATGGAGGCCAGCTTGGCCACCACCTTGGACGAAATGGAGGCCAGCTTGGCCACCACCTTGGACAAAATGGAGGACAGCCAGGCCTACATTTTGGAAAAATGGCGGCTGCGCCAGCCGCCATCTTGGTCAGATGGCGGCAAGTAGCCAACAGAGTGTCCCCAGTGATCCCGCAGTCAACCCAGAATGATGCCAGGGTGCAGCCAGGGTTCCCAGCTTGCACCCAGTCAACGCCGGAGTGATGCCAGAGTGGCGGTCTTTATCATCAGACCACCACCAACAACAACTTGTGTTTATAATATATATATATTACCTGTATATTTATGATGTATTTGTGTATTTGGAAGTGTATTTGCACAGGGGCAGCACGGCTGCAGGTACGGCAGCCGTGCTTGGACCAAATGGAGGCCAGCGGGGAGTCCGTCCCGGACAAAATGGGGGCGAGCGCGACCAACATTTTCAAAAAATTCGCCGCTCACGCGGCTCCCATGCCGTACAAGATGAGGCCCGCGTCGCCACCACCTTGGACAAAATGGAGGCCAGCTTGGCTACCTCATTGGACAAAATGGAGGCCAGCTTGGCTACCTCATTGGACAAAATGGAGGCCAGCTTGGCCACCACCTTGGAGAAATGGAGGCCAGCTTGGCCACCACCTTGGACAAAATGGAGGACAGCCAGGCCTACATTTTGGAAAAATGGCGGCTGCGCCAGCCGCCATCTTGGTCAGATGGCGGCAAGTAGCCAACAGAGTGTCCCCAGTGATCCCGCAGTCAACCCAGAATGATGCCAGGGTGCAGCCAGGGTTCCCAGCTTGCACCCAGTCATGCCGGAGTGATGCCAGAGTGGCGGTCTTTATCATCAGACCACCACCACCACCACCACCACCACCACCAACAACAACTTGTGTTTATAATATATATATATTACCTGTATATTTATGATGTATTTGTGTATTTGGAAGTGTATTTGCACAGGGGCAGCACGGCTGCAGGTACGGCAGCCGTGCTTGGACCAAATGGAGGCCAGCGGGGAGTCCGTCCCGGACAAAATGGGGGCGAGCGCGACCAACATTTTCAAAAAATTCGCCGCTCACGCGGCTCCCATGCCGTACAAGATGAGGCCCGCGTCGCCACCACCTTGGACAAAATGGAGGCCAGCTTGGCTACCTCATTGGACAAAATGGAGGCCAGCTTGGCTACCTCATTGGACAAAATGGAGGCCAGCTTGGCCACCACCTTGGACGAAATGGAGGCCAGCTTGGCCACCACCTTGGACAAAATGGAGGACAGCCAGGCCTACATTTTGGAAAAATGGCGGCTGCGCCAGCCGCCATCTTGGTCAGATGGCGGCAAGTAGCCAACAGAGTGTCCCCAGTGATCCCGCAGTCAACCCAGAATGATGCCAGGGTGCAGCCAGGGTTCCCAGCTTGCACCCAGTCAACGCCGGAGTGATGCCAGAGTGGCGGTCTTTATCATCAGACCACCACCAACAACAACTTGTGTTTATAATATATATATATTACCTGTATATTTATGATGTATTTGTGTATTTGGAAGTGTATTTGCACAGGGGCAGCACGGCTGCAGGTACGGCAGCCGTGCTTGGACCAAATGGAGGCCAGCGGGGAGTCCGTCCCGGACAAAATGGGGGCGAGCGCGACCAACATTTTCAAAAAATTCGCCGCTCACGCGGCTCCCATGCCGTACAAGATGAGGCCCGCGTCGCCACCACCTTGGACAAAATGGAGGCCAGCTTGGCTACCTCATTGGACAAAATGGAGGCCAGCTTGGCTACCTCATTGGACAAAATGGAGGCCAGCTTGGCCACCACCTTGGAGAAATGGAGGCCAGCTTGGCCACCACCTTGGACAAAATGGAGGACAGCCAGGCCTACATTTTGGAAAAATGGCGGCTGCGCCAGCCGCCATCTTGGTCAGATGGCGGCAAGTAGCCAACAGAGTGTCCCCAGTGATCCCGCAGTCAACCCAGAATGATGCCAGGGTGCAGCCAGGGTTCCCAGCTTGCACCCAGTCAACGCCGGAGTGATGCCAGAGTGGCGGTCTTTATCATCAGACCACCACCACCACCAACAACAACTTGTGTTTATAATATATATATATTACCTGTATATTTATGATGTATTTGTGTATTTGGAAGTGTATTTGCACAGGGGCAGCACGGCTGCAGGTACGGCAGCCGTGCTTGGACCAAATGGAGGCCAGCGGGGAGTCCGTCCCGGACAAAATGGGGGCGAGCGCGACCAACATTTTCAAAAAATTCGCCGCTCACGCGGCTCCCATGCCGTACAAGATGAGGCCCGCGTCGCCACCACCTTGGACAAAATGGAGGCCAGCTTGGCTACCTCATTGGACAAAATGGAGGCCAGCTTGGCTACCTCATTGGACAAAATGGAGGCCAGCTTGGCCACCACCTTGGACGAAATGGAGGCCAGCTTGGCCACCATCTTGGACGAAATGGAGGACAGCCAGGCCTACATTTTGGAAAAATGGCGGCTGCGCCGCTGCCGCCATCTTGGTCAGATGGCGGCAAGTAGCCAACAGAGTGTCCCCAGTGATCCCGCAGTCAACCCAGAATGATGCCAGGGTGCAGCCAGGGTTCCCAGCTTGCACCCAGTCATGCCGGAGTGATGCCAGAGTGGCGGTCTTTATCATCAGACCACCACCACCACCACCACCACCACCACCAACAACAACTTGTGTTTATAATATATATATATTACCTGTATATTTATGATGTATTTGTGTATTTGGAAGTGTATTTGCACAGGGGCAGCACGGCTGCAGGTACGGCAGCCGTGCTTGGACCAAATGGAGGCCAGCGGGGAGTCCGTCCCGGACAAAATGGGGGCGAGCGCGACCAACATTTTCAAAAAATTCGCCGCTCACGCGGCTCCCATGCCGTACAAGATGAGGCCCGCGTCGCCACCACCTTGGACAAAATGGAGGCCAGCTTGGCTACCTCATTGGACAAAATGGAGGCCAGCTTGGCTACCTCATTGGACAAAATGGAGGCCAGCTTGGCCACCACCTTGGACGAAATGGAGGCCAGCTTGGCCACCATCTTGGACGAAATGGAGGACAGCCAGGCCTACATTTTGGAAAAATGGCGGCTGCGCCGCTGCCGCCATCTTGGTCAGATGGCGGCAAGTAGCCAACAGAGTGTCCCCAGTGATCCCGCAGTCAACCCAGAATGATGCCAGGGTGCAGCCAGGGTTCCCAGCTTGCACCCAGTCATGCCGGAGTGATGCCAGAGTGGCGGTCTTTATCATCAGACCACCACCACCACCACCACCACCACCACCAACAACAACTTGTGTTTATAATATATATATATTACCTGTATATTTATGATGTATTTGTGTATTTGGAAGTGTATTTGCACAGGGGCAGCACGGCTGCAGGTACGGCAGCCGTGCTTGGACCAAATGGAGGCCAGCGGGGAGTCCGTCCCGGACAAAATGGGGGCGAGCGCGACCAACATTTTCAAAAAATTCGCCGCTCACGCGGCTCCCATGCCGTACAAGATGAGGCCCGCGTCGCCACCACCTTGGACAAAATGGAGGCCAGCTTGGCTACCTCATTGGACAAAATGGAGGCCAGCTTGGCTACCTCATTGGACAAAATGGAGGCCAGCTTGGCCACCACCTTGGACGAAATGGAGGCCAGCTTGGCCACCACCTTGGACAAAATGGAGGACAGCCAGGCCTACATTTTGGAAAAATGGCGGCTGCGCCAGCCGCCATCTTGGTCAGATGGCGGCAAGTAGCCAACAGAGTGTCCCCAGTGATCCCGCAGTCAACCCAGAATGATGCCAGGGTGCAGCCAGGGTTCCCAGCTTGCACCCAGTCAACGCCGGAGTGATGCCAGAGTGGCGGTCTTTATCATCAGACCACCACCAACAACAACTTGTGTTTATAATATATATATATTACCTGTATATTTATGATGTATTTGTGTATTTGGAAGTGTATTTGCACAGGGGCAGCACGGCTGCAGGTACGGCAGCCGTGCTTGGACCAAATGGAGGCCAGCGGGGAGTCCGTCCCGGACAAAATGGGGGCGAGCGCGACCAACATTTTCAAAAAATTCGCCGCTCACGCGGCTCCCATGCCGTACAAGATGAGGCCCGCGTCGCCACCACCTTGGACAAAATGGAGGCCAGCTTGGCTACCTCATTGGACAAAATGGAGGCCAGCTTGGCTACCTCATTGGACAAAATGGAGGCCAGCTTGGCCACCACCTTGGACGAAATGGAGGCCAGCTTGGCCACCACCTTGGACAAAATGGAGGACAGCCAGGCCTACATTTTGGAAAAATGGCGGCTGCGCCAGCCGCCATCTTGGTCAGATGGCGGCAAGTAGCCAACAGAGTGTCCCCAGTGATCCCGCAGTCAACCCAGAATGATGCCAGGGTGCAGCCAGGGTTCCCAGCTTGCACCCAGTCAACGCCGGAGTGATGCCAGAGTGGCGGTCTTTATCATCAGACCACCACCACCACCAACAACAACTTGTGTTTATAATATATATATATTACCTGTATATTTATGATGTATTTGTGTATTTGGAAGTGTATTTGCACAGGGGCAGCACGGCTGCAGGTACGGCAGCCGTGCTTGGACCAAATGGAGGCCAGCGGGGAGTCCGTCCCGGACAAAATGGGGGCGAGCGCGACCAACATTTTCAAAAAATTCGCCGCTCACGCGGCTCCCATGCCGTACAAGATGAGGCCCGCGTCGCCACCACCTTGGACAAAATGGAGGCCAGCTTGGCTACCTCATTGGACAAAATGGAGGCCAGCTTGGCTACCTCATTGGACAAAATGGAGGCCAGCTTGGCCACCACCTTGGACGAAATGGAGGCCAGCTTGGCCACCATCTTGGACGAAATGGAGGACAGCCAGGCCTACATTTTGGAAAAATGGCGGCTGCGCCGCTGCCGCCATCTTGGTCAGATGGCGGCAAGTAGCCAACAGAGTGTCCCCAGTGATCCCGCAGTCAACCCAGAATGATGCCAGGGTGCAGCCAGGGTTCCCAGCTTGCACCCAGTCATGCCGGAGTGATGCCAGAGTGGCGGTCTTTATCATCAGACCACCACCACCACCACCACCACCACCACCAACAACAACTTGTGTTTATAATATATATATATTACCTGTATATTTATGATGTATTTGTGTATTTGGAAGTGTATTTGCACAGGGGCAGCACGGCTGCAGGTACGGCAGCCGTGCTTGGACCAAATGGAGGCCAGCGGGGAGTCCGTCCCGGACAAAATGGGGGCGAGCGCGACCAACATTTTCAAAAAATTCGCCGCTCACGCGGCTCCCATGCCGTACAAGATGAGGCCCGCGTCGCCACCACCTTGGACAAAATGGAGGCCAGCTTGGCTACCTCATTGGACAAAATGGAGGCCAGCTTGGCTACCTCATTGGACAAAATGGAGGCCAGCTTGGCCACCACCTTGGACGAAATGGAGGCCAGCTTGGCCACCACCTTGGACAAAATGGAGGACAGCCAGGCCTACATTTTGGAAAAATGGCGGCTGCGCCAGCCGCCATCTTGGTCAGATGGCGGCAAGTAGCCAACAGAGTGTCCCCAGTGATCCCGCAGTCAACCCAGAATGATGCCAGGGTGCAGCCAGGGTTCCCAGCTTGCACCCAGTCAACGCCGGAGTGATGCCAGAGTGGCGGTCTTTATCATCAGACCACCACCACCACCAACAACAACTTGTGTTTATAATATATATATATTACCTGTATATTTATGATGTATTTGTGTATTTGGAAGTGTATTTGCACAGGGGCAGCACGGCTGCAGGTACGGCAGCCGTGCTTGGACCAAATGGAGGCCAGCGGGGAGTCCGTCCCGGACAAAATGGGGGCGAGCGCGACCAACATTTTCAAAAAATTCGCCGCTCACGCGGCTCCCATGCCGTACAAGATGAGGCCCGCGTCGCCACCACCTTGGACAAAATGGAGGCCAGCTTGGCTACCTCATTGGACAAAATGGAGGCCAGCTTGGCTACCTCATTGGACAAAATGGAGGCCAGCTTGGCCACCACCTTGGACGAAATGGAGGCCAGCTTGGCCACCACCTTGGACAAAATGGAGGACAGCCAGGCCTACATTTTGGAAAAATGGCGGCTGCGCCAGCCGCCATCTTGGTCAGATGGCGGCAAGTAGCCAACAGAGTGTCCCCAGTGATCCCGCAGTCAACCCAGAATGATGCCAGGGTGCAGCCAGGGTTCCCAGCTTGCACCCAGTCAACGCCGGAGTGATGCCAGAGTGGCGGTCTTTATCATCAGACCACCACCACCACCACCAACAACAACTTGTGTTTATAATATATATATATTACCTGTATATTTATGATGTATTTGTGTATTTGGAAGTGTATTTGCACAGGGGCAGCACGGCTGCAGGTACGGCAGCCGTGCTTGGACCAAATGGAGGCCAGCGGGGAGTCCGTCCCGGACAAAATGGGGGCGAGCGCGACCAACATTTTCAAAAAATTCGCCGCTCACGCGGCTCCCATGCCGTACAAGATGAGGCCCGCGTCGCCACCACCTTGGACAAAATGGAGGCCAGCTTGGCTACCTCATTGGACAAAATGGAGGCCAGCTTGGCTACCTCATTGGACAAAATGGAGGCCAGCTTGGCCACCACCTTGGACGAAATGGAGGCCAGCTTGGCCACCATCTTGGACGAAATGGAGGACAGCCAGGCCTACATTTTGGAAAAATGGCGGCTGCGCCGCTGCCGCCATCTTGGTCAGATGGCGGCAAGTAGCCAACAGAGTGTCCCCAGTGATCCCGCAGTCAACCCAGAATGATGCCAGGGTGCAGCCAGGGTTCCCAGCTTGCACCCAGTCATGCCGGAGTGATGCCAGAGTGGCGGTCTTTATCATCAGACCACCACCACCACCACCACCACCACCACCAACAACAACTTGTGTTTATAATATATATATATTACCTGTATATTTATGATGTATTTGTGTATTTGGAAGTGTATTTGCACAGGGGCAGCACGGCTGCAGGTACGGCAGCCGTGCTTGGACCAAATGGAGGCCAGCGGGGAGTCCGTCCCGGACAAAATGGGGGCGAGCGCGACCAACATTTTCAAAAAATTCGCCGCTCACGCGGCTCCCATGCCGTACAAGATGAGGCCCGCGTCGCCACCACCTTGGACAAAATGGAGGCCAGCTTGGCTACCTCATTGGACAAAATGGAGGCCAGCTTGGCTACCTCATTGGACAAAATGGAGGCCAGCTTGGCCACCACCTTGGACGAAATGGAGGCCAGCTTGGCCACCACCTTGGACAAAATGGAGGACAGCCAGGCCTACATTTTGGAAAAATGGCGGCTGCGCCAGCCGCCATCTTGGTCAGATGGCGGCAAGTAGCCAACAGAGTGTCCCCAGTGATCCCGCAGTCAACCCAGAATGATGCCAGGGTGCAGCCAGGGTTCCCAGCTTGCACCCAGTCAACGCCGGAGTGATGCCAGAGTGGCGGTCTTTATCATCAGACCACCACCAACAACAACTTGTGTTTATAATATATATATATTACCTGTATATTTATGATGTATTTGTGTATTTGGAAGTGTATTTGCACAGGGGCAGCACGGCTGCAGGTACGGCAGCCGTGCTTGGACCAAATGGAGGCCAGCGGGGAGTCCGTCCCGGACAAAATGGGGGCGAGCGCGACCAACATTTTCAAAAAATTCGCCGCTCACGCGGCTCCCATGCCGTACAAGATGAGGCCCGCGTCGCCACCACCTTGGACAAAATGGAGGCCAGCTTGGCTACCTCATTGGACAAAATGGAGGCCAGCTTGGCTACCTCATTGGACAAAATGGAGGCCAGCTTGGCCACCACCTTGGACGAAATGGAGGCCAGCTTGGCCACCACCTTGGACAAAATGGAGGACAGCCAGGCCTACATTTTGGAAAAATGGCGGCTGCGCCAGCCGCCATCTTGGTCAGATGGCGGCAAGTAGCCAACAGAGTGTCCCCAGTGATCCCGCAGTCAACCCAGAATGATGCCAGGGTGCAGCCAGGGTTCCCAGCTTGCACCCAGTCAACGCCGGAGTGATGCCAGAGTGGCGGTCTTTATCATCAGACCACCACCAACAACAACTTGTGTTTATAATATATATATATTACCTGTATATTTATGATGTATTTGTGTATTTGGAAGTGTATTTGCACAGGGGCAGCACGGCTGCAGGTACGGCAGCCGTGCTTGGACCAAATGGAGGCCAGCGGGGAGTCCGTCCCGGACAAAATGGGGGCGAGCGCGACCAACATTTTCAAAAAATTCGCCGCTCACGCGGCTCCCATGCCGTACAAGATGAGGCCCGCGTCGCCACCACCTTGGACAAAATGGAGGCCAGCTTGGCTACCTCATTGGACAAAATGGAGGCCAGCTTGGCTACCTCATTGGACAAAATGGAGGCCAGCTTGGCCACCACCTTGGACGAAATGGAGGCCAGCTTGGCCACCATCTTGGACGAAATGGAGGACAGCCAGGCCTACATTTTGGAAAAATGGCGGCTGCGCCGCTGCCGCCATCTTGGTCAGATGGCGGCAAGTAGCCAACAGAGTGTCCCCAGTGATCCCGCAGTCAACCCAGAATGATGCCAGGGTGCAGCCAGGGTTCCCAGCTTGCACCCAGTCATGCCGGAGTGATGCCAGAGTGGCGGTCTTTATCATCAGACCACCACCACCACCACCACCACCACCACCAACAACAACTTGTGTTTATAATATATATATATTACCTGTATATTTATGATGTATTTGTGTATTTGGAAGTGTATTTGCACAGGGGCAGCACGGCTGCAGGTACGGCAGCCGTGCTTGGACCAAATGGAGGCCAGCGGGGAGTCCGTCCCGGACAAAATGGGGGCGAGCGCGACCAACATTTTCAAAAAATTCGCCGCTCACGCGGCTCCCATGCCGTACAAGATGAGGCCCGCGTCGCCACCACCTTGGACAAAATGGAGGCCAGCTTGGCTACCTCATTGGACAAAATGGAGGCCAGCTTGGCTACCTCATTGGACAAAATGGAGGCCAGCTTGGCCACCACCTTGGACGAAATGGAGGCCAGCTTGGCCACCACCTTGGACAAAATGGAGGACAGCCAGGCCTACATTTTGGAAAAATGGCGGCTGCGCCAGCCGCCATCTTGGTCAGATGGCGGCAAGTAGCCAACAGAGTGTCCCCAGTGATCCCGCAGTCAACCCAGAATGATGCCAGGGTGCAGCCAGGGTTCCCAGCTTGCACCCAGTCAACGCCGGAGTGATGCCAGAGTGGCGGTCTTTATCATCAGACCACCACCAACAACAACTTGTGTTTATAATATATATATATTACCTGTATATTTATGATGTATTTGTGTATTTGGAAGTGTATTTGCACAGGGGCAGCACGGCTGCAGGTACGGCAGCCGTGCTTGGACCAAATGGAGGCCAGCGGGGAGTCCGTCCCGGACAAAATGGGGGCGAGCGCGACCAACATTTTCAAAAAATTCGCCGCTCACGCGGCTCCCATGCCGTACAAGATGAGGCCCGCGTCGCCACCACCTTGGACAAAATGGAGGCCAGCTTGGCTACCTCATTGGACAAAATGGAGGCCAGCTTGGCTACCTCATTGGACAAAATGGAGGCCAGCTTGGCCACCACCTTGGACGAAATGGAGGCCAGCTTGGCCACCACCTTGGACAAAATGGAGGACAGCCAGGCCTACATTTTGGAAAAATGGCGGCTGCGCCAGCCGCCATCTTGGTCAGATGGCGGCAAGTAGCCAACAGAGTGTCCCCAGTGATCCCGCAGTCAACCCAGAATGATGCCAGGGTGCAGCCAGGGTTCCCAGCTTGCACCCAGTCAACGCCGGAGTGATGCCAGAGTGGCGGTCTTTATCATCAGACCACCACCAACAACAACTTGTGTTTATAATATATATATATTACCTGTATATTTATGATGTATTTGTGTATTTGGAAGTGTATTTGCACAGGGGCAGCACGGCTGCAGGTACGGCAGCCGTGCTTGGACCAAATGGAGGCCAGCGGGGAGTCCGTCCCGGACAAAATGGGGGCGAGCGCGACCAACATTTTCAAAAAATTCGCCGCTCACGCGGCTCCCATGCCGTACAAGATGAGGCCCGCGTCGCCACCACCTTGGACAAAATGGAGGCCAGCTTGGCTACCTCATTGGACAAAATGGAGGCCAGCTTGGCTACCTCATTGGACAAAATGGAGGCCAGCTTGGCCACCACCTTGGACGAAATGGAGGCCAGCTTGGCCACCATCTTGGACGAAATGGAGGACAGCCAGGCCTACATTTTGGAAAAATGGCGGCTGCGCCGCTGCCGCCATCTTGGTCAGATGGCGGCAAGTAGCCAACAGAGTGTCCCCAGTGATCCCGCAGTCAACCCAGAATGATGCCAGGGTGCAGCCAGGGTTCCCAGCTTGCACCCAGTCATGCCGGAGTGATGCCAGAGTGGCGGTCTTTATCATCAGACCACCACCACCACCACCACCACCACCACCAACAACAACTTGTGTTTATAATATATATATATTACCTGTATATTTATGATGTATTTGTGTATTTGGAAGTGTATTTGCACAGGGGCAGCACGGCTGCAGGTACGGCAGCCGTGCTTGGACCAAATGGAGGCCAGCGGGGAGTCCGTCCCGGACAAAATGGGGGCGAGCGCGACCAACATTTTCAAAAAATTCGCCGCTCACGCGGCTCCCATGCCGTACAAGATGAGGCCCGCGTCGCCACCACCTTGGACAAAATGGAGGCCAGCTTGGCTACCTCATTGGACAAAATGGAGGCCAGCTTGGCTACCTCATTGGACAAAATGGAGGCCAGCTTGGCCACCACCTTGGACGAAATGGAGGCCAGCTTGGCCACCACCTTGGACAAAATGGAGGACAGCCAGGCCTACATTTTGGAAAAATGGCGGCTGCGCCAGCCGCCATCTTGGTCAGATGGCGGCAAGTAGCCAACAGAGTGTCCCCAGTGATCCCGCAGTCAACCCAGAATGATGCCAGGGTGCAGCCAGGGTTCCCAGCTTGCACCCAGTCAACGCCGGAGTGATGCCAGAGTGGCGGTCTTTATCATCAGACCACCACCAACAACAACTTGTGTTTATAATATATATATATTACCTGTATATTTATGATGTATTTGTGTATTTGGAAGTGTATTTGCACAGGGGCAGCACGGCTGCAGGTACGGCAGCCGTGCTTGGACCAAATGGAGGCCAGCGGGGAGTCCGTCCCGGACAAAATGGGGGCGAGCGCGACCAACATTTTCAAAAAATTCGCCGCTCACGCGGCTCCCATGCCGTACAAGATGAGGCCCGCGTCGCCACCACCTTGGACAAAATGGAGGCCAGCTTGGCTACCTCATTGGACAAAATGGAGGCCAGCTTGGCTACCTCATTGGACAAAATGGAGGCCAGCTTGGCCACCACCTTGGACGAAATGGAGGCCAGCTTGGCCACCACCTTGGACAAAATGGAGGACAGCCAGGCCTACATTTTGGAAAAATGGCGGCTGCGCCAGCCGCCATCTTGGTCAGATGGCGGCAAGTAGCCAACAGAGTGTCCCCAGTGATCCCGCAGTCAACCCAGAATGATGCCAGGGTGCAGCCAGGGTTCCCAGCTTGCACCCAGTCAACGCCGGAGTGATGCCAGAGTGGCGGTCTTTATCATCAGACCACCACCACCACCAACAACAACTTGTGTTTATAATATATATATATTACCTGTATATTTATGATGTATTTGTGTATTTGGAAGTGTATTTGCACAGGGGCAGCACGGCTGCAGGTACGGCAGCCGTGCTTGGACCAAATGGAGGCCAGCGGGGAGTCCGTCCCGGACAAAATGGGGGCGAGCGCGACCAACATTTTCAAAAAATTCGCCGCTCACGCGGCTCCCATGCCGTACAAGATGAGGCCCGCGTCGCCACCACCTTGGACAAAATGGAGGCCAGCTTGGCTACCTCATTGGACAAAATGGAGGCCAGCTTGGCTACCTCATTGGACAAAATGGAGGCCAGCTTGGCCACCACCTTGGACGAAATGGAGGCCAGCTTGGCCACCATCTTGGACGAAATGGAGGACAGCCAGGCCTACATTTTGGAAAAATGGCGGCTGCGCCGCTGCCGCCATCTTGGTCAGATGGCGGCAAGTAGCCAACAGAGTGTCCCCAGTGATCCCGCAGTCAACCCAGAATGATGCCAGGGTGCAGCCAGGGTTCCCAGCTTGCACCCAGTCATGCCGGAGTGATGCCAGAGTGGCGGTCTTTATCATCAGACCACCACCACCACCACCACCACCACCACCAACAACAACTTGTGTTTATAATATATATATATTACCTGTATATTTATGATGTATTTGTGTATTTGGAAGTGTATTTGCACAGGGGCAGCACGGCTGCAGGTACGGCAGCCGTGCTTGGACCAAATGGAGGCCAGCGGGGAGTCCGTCCCGGACAAAATGGGGGCGAGCGCGACCAACATTTTCAAAAAATTCGCCGCTCACGCGGCTCCCATGCCGTACAAGATGAGGCCCGCGTCGCCACCACCTTGGACAAAATGGAGGCCAGCTTGGCTACCTCATTGGACAAAATGGAGGCCAGCTTGGCTACCTCATTGGACAAAATGGAGGCCAGCTTGGCCACCACCTTGGACGAAATGGAGGCCAGCTTGGCCACCACCTTGGACAAAATGGAGGACAGCCAGGCCTACATTTTGGAAAAATGGCGGCTGCGCCAGCCGCCATCTTGGTCAGATGGCGGCAAGTAGCCAACAGAGTGTCCCCAGTGATCCCGCAGTCAACCCAGAATGATGCCAGGGTGCAGCCAGGGTTCCCAGCTTGCACCCAGTCAACGCCGGAGTGATGCCAGAGTGGCGGTCTTTATCATCAGACCACCACCAACAACAACTTGTGTTTATAATATATATATATTACCTGTATATTTATGATGTATTTGTGTATTTGGAAGTGTATTTGCACAGGGGCAGCACGGCTGCAGGTACGGCAGCCGTGCTTGGACCAAATGGAGGCCAGCGGGGAGTCCGTCCCGGACAAAATGGGGGCGAGCGCGACCAACATTTTCAAAAAATTCGCCGCTCACGCGGCTCCCATGCCGTACAAGATGAGGCCCGCGTCGCCACCACCTTGGACAAAATGGAGGCCAGCTTGGCTACCTCATTGGACAAAATGGAGGCCAGCTTGGCTACCTCATTGGACAAAATGGAGGCCAGCTTGGCCACCACCTTGGACGAAATGGAGGCCAGCTTGGCCACCACCTTGGACAAAATGGAGGACAGCCAGGCCTACATTTTGGAAAAATGGCGGCTGCGCCAGCCGCCATCTTGGTCAGATGGCGGCAAGTAGCCAACAGAGTGTCCCCAGTGATCCCGCAGTCAACCCAGAATGATGCCAGGGTGCAGCCAGGGTTCCCAGCTTGCACCCAGTCAACGCCGGAGTGATGCCAGAGTGGCGGTCTTTATCATCAGACCACCACCACCACCAACAACAACTTGTGTTTATAATATATATATATTACCTGTATATTTATGATGTATTTGTGTATTTGGAAGTGTATTTGCACAGGGGCAGCACGGCTGCAGGTACGGCAGCCGTGCTTGGACCAAATGGAGGCCAGCGGGGAGTCCGTCCCGGACAAAATGGGGGCGAGCGCGACCAACATTTTCAAAAAATTCGCCGCTCACGCGGCTCCCATGCCGTACAAGATGAGGCCCGCGTCGCCACCACCTTGGACAAAATGGAGGCCAGCTTGGCTACCTCATTGGACAAAATGGAGGCCAGCTTGGCTACCTCATTGGACAAAATGGAGGCCAGCTTGGCCACCACCTTGGACGAAATGGAGGCCAGCTTGGCCACCATCTTGGACGAAATGGAGGACAGCCAGGCCTACATTTTGGAAAAATGGCGGCTGCGCCGCTGCCGCCATCTTGGTCAGATGGCGGCAAGTAGCCAACAGAGTGTCCCCAGTGATCCCGCAGTCAACCCAGAATGATGCCAGGGTGCAGCCAGGGTTCCCAGCTTGCACCCAGTCATGCCGGAGTGATGCCAGAGTGGCGGTCTTTATCATCAGACCACCACCACCACCACCACCACCACCACCAACAACAACTTGTGTTTATAATATATATATATTACCTGTATATTTATGATGTATTTGTGTATTTGGAAGTGTATTTGCACAGGGGCAGCACGGCTGCAGGTACGGCAGCCGTGCTTGGACCAAATGGAGGCCAGCGGGGAGTCCGTCCCGGACAAAATGGGGGCGAGCGCGACCAACATTTTCAAAAAATTCGCCGCTCACGCGGCTCCCATGCCGTACAAGATGAGGCCCGCGTCGCCACCACCTTGGACAAAATGGAGGCCAGCTTGGCTACCTCATTGGACAAAATGGAGGCCAGCTTGGCTACCTCATTGGACAAAATGGAGGCCAGCTTGGCCACCACCTTGGACGAAATGGAGGCCAGCTTGGCCACCACCTTGGACAAAATGGAGGACAGCCAGGCCTACATTTTGGAAAAATGGCGGCTGCGCCAGCCGCCATCTTGGTCAGATGGCGGCAAGTAGCCAACAGAGTGTCCCCAGTGATCCCGCAGTCAACCCAGAATGATGCCAGGGTGCAGCCAGGGTTCCCAGCTTGCACCCAGTCAACGCCGGAGTGATGCCAGAGTGGCGGTCTTTATCATCAGACCACCACCACCACCAACAACAACTTGTGTTTATAATATATATATATTACCTGTATATTTATGATGTATTTGTGTATTTGGAAGTGTATTTGCACAGGGGCAGCACGGCTGCAGGTACGGCAGCCGTGCTTGGACCAAATGGAGGCCAGCGGGGAGTCCGTCCCGGACAAAATGGGGGCGAGCGCGACCAACATTTTCAAAAAATTCGCCGCTCACGCGGCTCCCATGCCGTACAAGATGAGGCCCGCGTCGCCACCACCTTGGACAAAATGGAGGCCAGCTTGGCTACCTCATTGGACAAAATGGAGGCCAGCTTGGCTACCTCATTGGACAAAATGGAGGCCAGCTTGGCCACCACCTTGGACGAAATGGAGGCCAGCTTGGCCACCATCTTGGACGAAATGGAGGACAGCCAGGCCTACATTTTGGAAAAATGGCGGCTGCGCCGCTGCCGCCATCTTGGTCAGATGGCGGCAAGTAGCCAACAGAGTGTCCCCAGTGATCCCGCAGTCAACCCAGAATGATGCCAGGGTGCAGCCAGGGTTCCCAGCTTGCACCCAGTCATGCCGGAGTGATGCCAGAGTGGCGGTCTTTATCATCAGACCACCACCACCACCACCACCAACAACAACTTGTGTTTATAATATATATATATTACCTGTATATTTATGATGTATTTGTGTATTTGGAAGTGTATTTGCACAGGGGCAGCACGGCTGCAGGTACGGCAGCCGTGCTTGGACCAAATGGAGGCCAGCGGGGAGTCCGTCCCGGACAAAATGGGGGCGAGCGCGACCAACATTTTCAAAAAATTCGCCGCTCACGCGGCTCCCATGCCGTACAAGATGAGGCCCGCGTCGCCACCACCTTGGACAAAATGGAGGCCAGCTTGGCTACCTCATTGGACAAAATGGAGGCCAGCTTGGCTACCTCATTGGACAAAATGGAGGCCAGCTTGGCCACCACCTTGGACGAAATGGAGGCCAGCTTGGCCACCACCTTGGACAAAATGGAGGACAGCCAGGCCTACATTTTGGAAAAATGGCGGCTGCGCCAGCCGCCATCTTGGTCAGATGGCGGCAAGTAGCCAACAGAGTGTCCCCAGTGATCCCGCAGTCAACCCAGAATGATGCCAGGGTGCAGCCAGGGTTCCCAGCTTGCACCCAGTCAACGCCGGAGTGATGCCAGAGTGGCGGTCTTTATCATCAGACCACCACCAACAACAACTTGTGTTTATAATATATATATATTACCTGTATATTTATGATGTATTTGTGTATTTGGAAGTGTATTTGCACAGGGGCAGCACGGCTGCAGGTACGGCAGCCGTGCTTGGACCAAATGGAGGCCAGCGGGGAGTCCGTCCCGGACAAAATGGGGGCGAGCGCGACCAACATTTTCAAAAAATTCGCCGCTCACGCGGCTCCCATGCCGTACAAGATGAGGCCCGCGTCGCCACCACCTTGGACAAAATGGAGGCCAGCTTGGCTACCTCATTGGACAAAATGGAGGCCAGCTTGGCTACCTCATTGGACAAAATGGAGGCCAGCTTGGCCACCACCTTGGACGAAATGGAGGCCAGCTTGGCCACCATCTTGGACGAAATGGAGGACAGCCAGGCCTACATTTTGGAAAAATGGCGGCTGCGCCGCTGCCGCCATCTTGGTCAGATGGCGGCAAGTAGCCAACAGAGTGTCCCCAGTGATCCCGCAGTCAACCCAGAATGATGCCAGGGTGCAGCCAGGGTTCCCAGCTTGCACCCAGTCATGCCGGAGTGATGCCAGAGTGGCGGTCTTTATCATCAGACCACCACCACCACCACCACCACCACCACCAACAACAACTTGTGTTTATAATATATATATATTACCTGTATATTTATGATGTATTTGTGTATTTGGAAGTGTATTTGCACAGGGGCAGCACGGCTGCAGGTACGGCAGCCGTGCTTGGACCAAATGGAGGCCAGCGGGGAGTCCGTCCCGGACAAAATGGGGGCGAGCGCGACCAACATTTTCAAAAAATTCGCCGCTCACGCGGCTCCCATGCCGTACAAGATGAGGCCCGCGTCGCCACCACCTTGGACAAAATGGAGGCCAGCTTGGCTACCTCATTGGACAAAATGGAGGCCAGCTTGGCTACCTCATTGGACAAAATGGAGGCCAGCTTGGCCACCACCTTGGACGAAATGGAGGCCAGCTTGGCCACCACCTTGGACAAAATGGAGGACAGCCAGGCCTACATTTTGGAAAAATGGCGGCTGCGCCAGCCGCCATCTTGGTCAGATGGCGGCAAGTAGCCAACAGAGTGTCCCCAGTGATCCCGCAGTCAACCCAGAATGATGCCAGGGTGCAGCCAGGGTTCCCAGCTTGCACCCAGTCAACGCCGGAGTGATGCCAGAGTGGCGGTCTTTATCATCAGACCACCACCACCACCAACAACAACTTGTGTTTATAATATATATATATTACCTGTATATTTATGATGTATTTGTGTATTTGGAAGTGTATTTGCACAGGGGCAGCACGGCTGCAGGTACGGCAGCCGTGCTTGGACCAAATGGAGGCCAGCGGGGAGTCCGTCCCGGACAAAATGGGGGCGAGCGCGACCAACATTTTCAAAAAATTCGCCGCTCACGCGGCTCCCATGCCGTACAAGATGAGGCCCGCGTCGCCACCACCTTGGACAAAATGGAGGCCAGCTTGGCTACCTCATTGGACAAAATGGAGGCCAGCTTGGCTACCTCATTGGACAAAATGGAGGCCAGCTTGGCCACCACCTTGGACGAAATGGAGGCCAGCTTGGCCACCATCTTGGACGAAATGGAGGACAGCCAGGCCTACATTTTGGAAAAATGGCGGCTGCGCCGCTGCCGCCATCTTGGTCAGATGGCGGCAAGTAGCCAACAGAGTGTCCCCAGTGATCCCGCAGTCAACCCAGAATGATGCCAGGGTGCAGCCAGGGTTCCCAGCTTGCACCCAGTCATGCCGGAGTGATGCCAGAGTGGCGGTCTTTATCATCAGACCACCACCACCACCACCACCACCACCACCAACAACAACTTGTGTTTATAATATATATATATTACCTGTATATTTATGATGTATTTGTGTATTTGGAAGTGTATTTGCACAGGGGCAGCACGGCTGCAGGTACGGCAGCCGTGCTTGGACCAAATGGAGGCCAGCGGGGAGTCCGTCCCGGACAAAATGGGGGCGAGCGCGACCAACATTTTCAAAAAATTCGCCGCTCACGCGGCTCCCATGCCGTACAAGATGAGGCCCGCGTCGCCACCACCTTGGACAAAATGGAGGCCAGCTTGGCTACCTCATTGGACAAAATGGAGGCCAGCTTGGCTACCTCATTGGACAAAATGGAGGCCAGCTTGGCCACCACCTTGGACGAAATGGAGGCCAGCTTGGCCACCATCTTGGACGAAATGGAGGACAGCCAGGCCTACATTTTGGAAAAATGGCGGCTGCGCCGCTGCCGCCATCTTGGTCAGATGGCGGCAAGTAGCCAACAGAGTGTCCCCAGTGATCCCGCAGTCAACCCAGAATGATGCCAGGGTGCAGCCAGGGTTCCCAGCTTGCACCCAGTCATGCCGGAGTGATGCCAGAGTGGCGGTCTTTATCATCAGACCACCACCACCACCACCACCACCACCACCACCACCAACAACAACTTGTGTTTATAATATATATATATTACCTGTATATTTATGATGTATTTGTGTATTTGGAAGTGTATTTGCACAGGGGCAGCACGGCTGCAGGTACGGCAGCCGTGCTTGGACCAAATGGAGGCCAGCGGGGAGTCCGTCCCGGACAAAATGGGGGCGAGCGCGACCAACATTTTCAAAAAATTCGCCGCTCACGCGGCTCCCATGCCGTACAAGATGAGGCCCGCGTCGCCACCACCTTGGACAAAATGGAGGCCAGCTTGGCTACCTCATTGGACAAAATGGAGGCCAGCTTGGCTACCTCATTGGACAAAATGGAGGCCAGCTTGGCCACCACCTTGGACGAAATGGAGGCCAGCTTGGCCACCACCTTGGACAAAATGGAGGACAGCCAGGCCTACATTTTGGAAAAATGGCGGCTGCGCCAGCCGCCATCTTGGTCAGATGGCGGCAAGTAGCCAACAGAGTGTCCCCAGTGATCCCGCAGTCAACCCAGAATGATGCCAGGGTGCAGCCAGGGTTCCCAGCTTGCACCCAGTCAACGCCGGAGTGATGCCAGAGTGGCGGTCTTTATCATCAGACCACCACCACCACCAACAACAACTTGTGTTTATAATATATATATATTACCTGTATATTTATGATGTATTTGTGTATTTGGAAGTGTATTTGCACAGGGGCAGCACGGCTGCAGGTACGGCAGCCGTGCTTGGACCAAATGGAGGCCAGCGGGGAGTCCGTCCCGGACAAAATGGGGGCGAGCGCGACCAACATTTTCAAAAAATTCGCCGCTCACGCGGCTCCCATGCCGTACAAGATGAGGCCCGCGTCGCCACCACCTTGGACAAAATGGAGGCCAGCTTGGCTACCTCATTGGACAAAATGGAGGCCAGCTTGGCTACCTCATTGGACAAAATGGAGGCCAGCTTGGCCACCACCTTGGACGAAATGGAGGCCAGCTTGGCCACCATCTTGGACGAAATGGAGGACAGCCAGGCCTACATTTTGGAAAAATGGCGGCTGCGCCGCTGCCGCCATCTTGGTCAGATGGCGGCAAGTAGCCAACAGAGTGTCCCCAGTGATCCCGCAGTCAACCCAGAATGATGCCAGGGTGCAGCCAGGGTTCCCAGCTTGCACCCAGTCATGCCGGAGTGATGCCAGAGTGGCGGTCTTTATCATCAGACCACCACCACCACCACCACCACCACCACCAACAACAACTTGTGTTTATAATATATATATATTACCTGTATATTTATGATGTATTTGTGTATTTGGAAGTGTATTTGCACAGGGGCAGCACGGCTGCAGGTACGGCAGCCGTGCTTGGACCAAATGGAGGCCAGCGGGGAGTCCGTCCCGGACAAAATGGGGGCGAGCGCGACCAACATTTTCAAAAAATTCGCCGCTCACGCGGCTCCCATGCCGTACAAGATGAGGCCCGCGTCGCCACCACCTTGGACAAAATGGAGGCCAGCTTGGCTACCTCATTGGACAAAATGGAGGCCAGCTTGGCTACCTCATTGGACAAAATGGAGGCCAGCTTGGCCACCACCTTGGACGAAATGGAGGCCAGCTTGGCCACCATCTTGGACGAAATGGAGGACAGCCAGGCCTACATTTTGGAAAAATGGCGGCTGCGCCGCTGCCGCCATCTTGGTCAGATGGCGGCAAGTAGCCAACAGAGTGTCCCCAGTGATCCCGCAGTCAACCCAGAATGATGCCAGGGTGCAGCCAGGGTTCCCAGCTTGCACCCAGTCATGCCGGAGTGATGCCAGAGTGGCGGTCTTTATCATCAGACCACCACCACCACCACCACCACCACCACCAACAACAACTTGTGTTTATAATATATATATATTACCTGTATATTTATGATGTATTTGTGTATTTGGAAGTGTATTTGCACAGGGGCAGCACGGCTGCAGGTACGGCAGCCGTGCTTGGACCAAATGGAGGCCAGCGGGGAGTCCGTCCCGGACAAAATGGGGGCGAGCGCGACCAACATTTTCAAAAAATTCGCCGCTCACGCGGCTCCCATGCCGTACAAGATGAGGCCCGCGTCGCCACCACCTTGGACAAAATGGAGGCCAGCTTGGCTACCTCATTGGACAAAATGGAGGCCAGCTTGGCTACCTCATTGGACAAAATGGAGGCCAGCTTGGCCACCACCTTGGACGAAATGGAGGCCAGCTTGGCCACCACCTTGGACAAAATGGAGGACAGCCAGGCCTACATTTTGGAAAAATGGCGGCTGCGCCAGCCGCCATCTTGGTCAGATGGCGGCAAGTAGCCAACAGAGTGTCCCCAGTGATCCCGCAGTCAACCCAGAATGATGCCAGGGTGCAGCCAGGGTTCCCAGCTTGCACCCAGTCAACGCCGGAGTGATGCCAGAGTGGCGGTCTTTATCATCAGACCACCACCACCACCAACAACAACTTGTGTTTATAATATATATATATTACCTGTATATTTATGATGTATTTGTGTATTTGGAAGTGTATTTGCACAGGGGCAGCACGGCTGCAGGTACGGCAGCCGTGCTTGGACCAAATGGAGGCCAGCGGGGAGTCCGTCCCGGACAAAATGGGGGCGAGCGCGACCAACATTTTCAAAAAATTCGCCGCTCACGCGGCTCCCATGCCGTACAAGATGAGGCCCGCGTCGCCACCACCTTGGACAAAATGGAGGCCAGCTTGGCTACCTCATTGGACAAAATGGAGGCCAGCTTGGCTACCTCATTGGACAAAATGGAGGCCAGCTTGGCCACCACCTTGGACGAAATGGAGGCCAGCTTGGCCACCATCTTGGACGAAATGGAGGACAGCCAGGCCTACATTTTGGAAAAATGGCGGCTGCGCCGCTGCCGCCATCTTGGTCAGATGGCGGCAAGTAGCCAACAGAGTGTCCCCAGTGATCCCGCAGTCAACCCAGAATGATGCCAGGGTGCAGCCAGGGTTCCCAGCTTGCACCCAGTCATGCCGGAGTGATGCCAGAGTGGCGGTCTTTATCATCAGACCACCACCACCACCACCACCACCACCACCAACAACAACTTGTGTTTATAATATATATATATTACCTGTATATTTATGATGTATTTGTGTATTTGGAAGTGTATTTGCACAGGGGCAGCACGGCTGCAGGTACGGCAGCCGTGCTTGGACCAAATGGAGGCCAGCGGGGAGTCCGTCCCGGACAAAATGGGGGCGAGCGCGACCAACATTTTCAAAAAATTCGCCGCTCACGCGGCTCCCATGCCGTACAAGATGAGGCCCGCGTCGCCACCACCTTGGACAAAATGGAGGCCAGCTTGGCTACCTCATTGGACAAAATGGAGGCCAGCTTGGCTACCTCATTGGACAAAATGGAGGCCAGCTTGGCCACCACCTTGGACGAAATGGAGGCCAGCTTGGCCACCACCTTGGACAAAATGGAGGACCGCCAGGCCTACATTTTGGAAAAATGGCGGCTGCGCCAGCCGCCATCTTGGTCAGATGGCGGCAAGTAGCCAACAGAGTGTCCCCAGTGATCCCGCAGTCAACCCAGAATGATGCCAGGGTGCAGCCAGGGTTCCCAGCTTGCACCCAGTCAACGCCGGAGTGATGCCAGAGTGGCGGTCTTTATCATCAGACCACCACCACCACCAACAACAACTTGTGTTTATAATATATATATATTACCTGTATATTTATGATGTATTTGTGTATTTGGAAGTGTATTTGCACAGGGGCAGCACGGCTGCAGGTACGGCAGCCGTGCTTGGACCAAATGGAGGCCAGCGGGGAGTCCGTCCCGGACAAAATGGGGGCGAGCGCGACCAACATTTTCAAAAAATTCGCCGCTCACGCGGCTCCCATGCCGTACAAGATGAGGCCCGCGTCGCCACCACCTTGGACAAAATGGAGGCCAGCTTGGCTACCTCATTGGACAAAATGGAGGCCAGCTTGGCTACCTCATTGGACAAAATGGAGGCCAGCTTGGCCACCACCTTGGACGAAATGGAGGCCAGCTTGGCCACCATCTTGGACGAAATGGAGGACAGCCAGGCCTACATTTTGGAAAAATGGCGGCTGCGCCGCTGCCGCCATCTTGGTCAGATGGCGGCAAGTAGCCAACAGAGTGTCCCCAGTGATCCCGCAGTCAACCCAGAATGATGCCAGGGTGCAGCCAGGGTTCCCAGCTTGCACCCAGTCATGCCGGAGTGATGCCAGAGTGGCGGTCTTTATCATCAGACCACCACCACCACCACCACCACCACCACCAACAACAACTTGTGTTTATAATATATATATATTACCTGTATATTTATGATGTATTTGTGTATTTGGAAGTGTATTTGCACAGGGGCAGCACGGCTGCAGGTACGGCAGCCGTGCTTGGACCAAATGGAGGCCAGCGGGGAGTCCGTCCCGGACAAAATGGGGGCGAGCGCGACCAACATTTTCAAAAAATTCGCCGCTCACGCGGCTCCCATGCCGTACAAGATGAGGCCCGCGTCGCCACCACCTTGGACAAAATGGAGGCCAGCTTGGCTACCTCATTGGACAAAATGGAGGCCAGCTTGGCTACCTCATTGGACAAAATGGAGGCCAGCTTGGCCACCACCTTGGACGAAATGGAGGCCAGCTTGGCCACCACCTTGGACAAAATGGAGGACAGCCAGGCCTACATTTTGGAAAAATGGCGGCTGCGCCAGCCGCCATCTTGGTCAGATGGCGGCAAGTAGCCAACAGAGTGTCCCCAGTGATCCCGCAGTCAACCCAGAATGATGCCAGGGTGCAGCCAGGGTTCCCAGCTTGCACCCAGTCAACGCCGGAGTGATGCCAGAGTGGCGGTCTTTATCATCAGACCACCACCAACAACAACTTGTGTTTATAATATATATATATTACCTGTATATTTATGATGTATTTGTGTATTTGGAAGTGTATTTGCACAGGGGCAGCACGGCTGCAGGTACGGCAGCCGTGCTTGGACCAAATGGAGGCCAGCGGGGAGTCCGTCCCGGACAAAATGGGGGCGAGCGCGACCAACATTTTCAAAAAATTCGCCGCTCACGCGGCTCCCATGCCGTACAAGATGAGGCCCGCGTCGCCACCACCTTGGACAAAATGGAGGCCAGCTTGGCTACCTCATTGGACAAAATGGAGGCCAGCTTGGCTACCTCATTGGACAAAATGGAGGCCAGCTTGGCCACCACCTTGGACGAAATGGAGGCCAGCTTGGCCACCACCTTGGACAAAATGGAGGACAGCCAGGCCTACATTTTGGAAAAATGGCGGCTGCGCCAGCCGCCATCTTGGTCAGATGGCGGCAAGTAGCCAACAGAGTGTCCCCAGTGATCCCGCAGTCAACCCAGAATGATGCCAGGGTGCAGCCAGGGTTCCCAGCTTGCACCCAGTCAACGCCGGAGTGATGCCAGAGTGGCGGTCTTTATCATCAGACCACCACCACCACCAACAACAACTTGTGTTTATAATATATATATATTACCTGTATATTTATGATGTATTTGTGTATTTGGAAGTGTATTTGCACAGGGGCAGCACGGCTGCAGGTACGGCAGCCGTGCTTGGACCAAATGGAGGCCAGCGGGGAGTCCGTCCCGGACAAAATGGGGGCGAGCGCGACCAACATTTTCAAAAAATTCGCCGCTCACGCGGCTCCCATGCCGTACAAGATGAGGCCCGCGTCGCCACCACCTTGGACAAAATGGAGGCCAGCTTGGCTACCTCATTGGACAAAATGGAGGCCAGCTTGGCTACCTCATTGGACAAAATGGAGGCCAGCTTGGCCACCACCTTGGACGAAATGGAGGCCAGCTTGGCCACCATCTTGGACGAAATGGAGGACAGCCAGGCCTACATTTTGGAAAAATGGCGGCTGCGCCGCTGCCGCCATCTTGGTCAGATGGCGGCAAGTAGCCAACAGAGTGTCCCCAGTGATCCCGCAGTCAACCCAGAATGATGCCAGGGTGCAGCCAGGGTTCCCAGCTTGCACCCAGTCATGCCGGAGTGATGCCAGAGTGGCGGTCTTTATCATCAGACCACCACCACCACCACCACCACCACCACCAACAACAACTTGTGTTTATAATATATATATATTACCTGTATATTTATGATGTATTTGTGTATTTGGAAGTGTATTTGCACAGGGGCAGCACGGCTGCAGGTACGGCAGCCGTGCTTGGACCAAATGGAGGCCAGCGGGGAGTCCGTCCCGGACAAAATGGGGGCGAGCGCGACCAACATTTTCAAAAAATTCGCCGCTCACGCGGCTCCCATGCCGTACAAGATGAGGCCCGCGTCGCCACCACCTTGGACAAAATGGAGGCCAGCTTGGCTACCTCATTGGACAAAATGGAGGCCAGCTTGGCTACCTCATTGGACAAAATGGAGGCCAGCTTGGCCACCACCTTGGACGAAATGGAGGCCAGCTTGGCCACCATCTTGGACGAAATGGAGGACAGCCAGGCCTACATTTTGGAAAAATGGCGGCTGCGCCGCTGCCGCCATCTTGGTCAGATGGCGGCAAGTAGCCAACAGAGTGTCCCCAGTGATCCCGCAGTCAACCCAGAATGATGCCAGGGTGCAGCCAGGGTTCCCAGCTTGCACCCAGTCATGCCGGAGTGATGCCAGAGTGGCGGTCTTTATCATCAGACCACCACCACCACCACCACCACCACCACCAACAACAACTTGTGTTTATAATATATATATATTACCTGTATATTTATGATGTATTTGTGTATTTGGAAGTGTATTTGCACAGGGGCAGCACGGCTGCAGGTACGGCAGCCGTGCTTGGACCAAATGGAGGCCAGCGGGGAGTCCGTCCCGGACAAAATGGGGGCGAGCGCGACCAACATTTTCAAAAAATTCGCCGCTCACGCGGCTCCCATGCCGTACAAGATGAGGCCCGCGTCGCCACCACCTTGGACAAAATGGAGGCCAGCTTGGCTACCTCATTGGACAAAATGGAGGCCAGCTTGGCTACCTCATTGGACAAAATGGAGGCCAGCTTGGCCACCACCTTGGACGAAATGGAGGCCAGCTTGGCCACCACCTTGGACAAAATGGAGGACAGCCAGGCCTACATTTTGGAAAAATGGCGGCTGCGCCAGCCGCCATCTTGGTCAGATGGCGGCAAGTAGCCAACAGAGTGTCCCCAGTGATCCCGCAGTCAACCCAGAATGATGCCAGGGTGCAGCCAGGGTTCCCAGCTTGCACCCAGTCAACGCCGGAGTGATGCCAGAGTGGCGGTCTTTATCATCAGACCACCACCAACAACAACTTGTGTTTATAATATATATATATTACCTGTATATTTATGATGTATTTGTGTATTTGGAAGTGTATTTGCACAGGGGCAGCACGGCTGCAGGTACGGCAGCCGTGCTTGGACCAAATGGAGGCCAGCGGGGAGTCCGTCCCGGACAAAATGGGGGCGAGCGCGACCAACATTTTCAAAAAATTCGCCGCTCACGCGGCTCCCATGCCGTACAAGATGAGGCCCGCGTCGCCACCACCTTGGACAAAATGGAGGCCAGCTTGGCTACCTCATTGGACAAAATGGAGGCCAGCTTGGCTACCTCATTGGACAAAATGGAGGCCAGCTTGGCCACCACCTTGGACGAAATGGAGGCCAGCTTGGCCACCATCTTGGACGAAATGGAGGACAGCCAGGCCTACATTTTGGAAAAATGGCGGCTGCGCCGCTGCCGCCATCTTGGTCAGATGGCGGCAAGTAGCCAACAGAGTGTCCCCAGTGATCCCGCAGTCAACCCAGAATGATGCCAGGGTGCAGCCAGGGTTCCCAGCTTGCACCCAGTCATGCCGGAGTGATGCCAGAGTGGCGGTCTTTATCATCAGACCACCACCACCACCACCACCACCACCACCAACAACAACTTGTGTTTATAATATATATATATTACCTGTATATTTATGATGTATTTGTGTATTTGGAAGTGTATTTGCACAGGGGCAGCACGGCTGCAGGTACGGCAGCCGTGCTTGGACCAAATGGAGGCCAGCGGGGAGTCCGTCCCGGACAAAATGGGGGCGAGCGCGACCAACATTTTCAAAAAATTCGCCGCTCACGCGGCTCCCATGCCGTACAAGATGAGGCCCGCGTCGCCACCACCTTGGACAAAATGGAGGCCAGCTTGGCTACCTCATTGGACAAAATGGAGGCCAGCTTGGCTACCTCATTGGACAAAATGGAGGCCAGCTTGGCCACCACCTTGGACGAAATGGAGGCCAGCTTGGCCACCACCTTGGACAAAATGGAGGACAGCCAGGCCTACATTTTGGAAAAATGGCGGCTGCGCCAGCCGCCATCTTGGTCAGATGGCGGCAAGTAGCCAACAGAGTGTCCCCAGTGATCCCGCAGTCAACCCAGAATGATGCCAGGGTGCAGCCAGGGTTCCCAGCTTGCACCCAGTCAACGCCGGAGTGATGCCAGAGTGGCGGTCTTTATCATCAGACCACCACCAACAACAACTTGTGTTTATAATATATATATATTACCTGTATATTTATGATGTATTTGTGTATTTGGAAGTGTATTTGCACAGGGGCAGCACGGCTGCAGGTACGGCAGCCGTGCTTGGACCAAATGGAGGCCAGCGGGGAGTCCGTCCCGGACAAAATGGGGGCGAGCGCGACCAACATTTTCAAAAAATTCGCCGCTCACGCGGCTCCCATGCCGTACAAGATGAGGCCCGCGTCGCCACCACCTTGGACAAAATGGAGGCCAGCTTGGCTACCTCATTGGACAAAATGGAGGCCAGCTTGGCTACCTCATTGGACAAAATGGAGGCCAGCTTGGCCACCACCTTGGACGAAATGGAGGCCAGCTTGGCCACCATCTTGGACGAAATGGAGGACAGCCAGGCCTACATTTTGGAAAAATGGCGGCTGCGCCGCTGCCGCCATCTTGGTCAGATGGCGGCAAGTAGCCAACAGAGTGTCCCCAGTGATCCCGCAGTCAACCCAGAATGATGCCAGGGTGCAGCCAGGGTTCCCAGCTTGCACCCAGTCATGCCGGAGTGATGCCAGAGTGGCGGTCTTTATCATCAGACCACCACCACCACCACCACCACCACCACCAACAACAACTTGTGTTTATAATATATATATATTACCTGTATATTTATGATGTATTTGTGTATTTGGAAGTGTATTTGCACAGGGGCAGCACGGCTGCAGGTACGGCAGCCGTGCTTGGACCAAATGGAGGCCAGCGGGGAGTCCGTCCCGGACAAAATGGGGGCGAGCGCGACCAACATTTTCAAAAAATTCGCCGCTCACGCGGCTCCCATGCCGTACAAGATGAGGCCCGCGTCGCCACCACCTTGGACAAAATGGAGGCCAGCTTGGCTACCTCATTGGACAAAATGGAGGCCAGCTTGGCTACCTCATTGGACAAAATGGAGGCCAGCTTGGCCACCACCTTGGACGAAATGGAGGCCAGCTTGGCCACCACCTTGGACAAAATGGAGGACAGCCAGGCCTACATTTTGGAAAAATGGCGGCTGCGCCAGCCGCCATCTTGGTCAGATGGCGGCAAGTAGCCAACAGAGTGTCCCCAGTGATCCCGCAGTCAACCCAGAATGATGCCAGGGTGCAGCCAGGGTTCCCAGCTTGCACCCAGTCAACGCCGGAGTGATGCCAGAGTGGCGGTCTTTATCATCAGACCACCACCACCACCAACAACAACTTGTGTTTATAATATATATATATTACCTGTATATTTATGATGTATTTGTGTATTTGGAAGTGTATTTGCACAGGGGCAGCACGGCTGCAGGTACGGCAGCCGTGCTTGGACCAAATGGAGGCCAGCGGGGAGTCCGTCCCGGACAAAATGGGGGCGAGCGCGACCAACATTTTCAAAAAATTCGCCGCTCACGCGGCTCCCATGCCGTACAAGATGAGGCCCGCGTCGCCACCACCTTGGACAAAATGGAGGCCAGCTTGGCTACCTCATTGGACAAAATGGAGGCCAGCTTGGCTACCTCATTGGACAAAATGGAGGCCAGCTTGGCCACCACCTTGGACGAAATGGAGGCCAGCTTGGCCACCATCTTGGACGAAATGGAGGACAGCCAGGCCTACATTTTGGAAAAATGGCGGCTGCGCCGCTGCCGCCATCTTGGTCAGATGGCGGCAAGTAGCCAACAGAGTGTCCCCAGTGATCCCGCAGTCAACCCAGAATGATGCCAGGGTGCAGCCAGGGTTCCCAGCTTGCACCCAGTCATGCCGGAGTGATGCCAGAGTGGCGGTCTTTATCATCAGACCACCACCACCACCACCACCACCACCACCAACAACAACTTGTGTTTATAATATATATATATTACCTGTATATTTATGATGTATTTGTGTATTTGGAAGTGTATTTGCACAGGGGCAGCACGGCTGCAGGTACGGCAGCCGTGCTTGGACCAAATGGAGGCCAGCGGGGAGTCCGTCCCGGACAAAATGGGGGCGAGCGCGACCAACATTTTCAAAAAATTCGCCGCTCACGCGGCTCCCATGCCGTACAAGATGAGGCCCGCGTCGCCACCACCTTGGACAAAATGGAGGCCAGCTTGGCTACCTCATTGGACAAAATGGAGGCCAGCTTGGCTACCTCATTGGACAAAATGGAGGCCAGCTTGGCCACCACCTTGGACGAAATGGAGGCCAGCTTGGCCACCACCTTGGACAAAATGGAGGACAGCCAGGCCTACATTTTGGAAAAATGGCGGCTGCGCCAGCCGCCATCTTGGTCAGATGGCGGCAAGTAGCCAACAGAGTGTCCCCAGTGATCCCGCAGTCAACCCAGAATGATGCCAGGGTGCAGCCAGGGTTCCCAGCTTGCACCCAGTCAACGCCGGAGTGATGCCAGAGTGGCGGTCTTTATCATCAGACCACCACCACCACCAACAACAACTTGTGTTTATAATATATATATATTACCTGTATATTTATGATGTATTTGTGTATTTGGAAGTGTATTTGCACAGGGGCAGCACGGCTGCAGGTACGGCAGCCGTGCTTGGACCAAATGGAGGCCAGCGGGGAGTCCGTCCCGGACAAAATGGGGGCGAGCGCGACCAACATTTTCAAAAAATTCGCCGCTCACGCGGCTCCCATGCCGTACAAGATGAGGCCCGCGTCGCCACCACCTTGGACAAAATGGAGGCCAGCTTGGCTACCTCATTGGACAAAATGGAGGCCAGCTTGGCTACCTCATTGGACAAAATGGAGGCCAGCTTGGCCACCACCTTGGACGAAATGGAGGCCAGCTTGGCCACCATCTTGGACGAAATGGAGGACAGCCAGGCCTACATTTTGGAAAAATGGCGGCTGCGCCGCTGCCGCCATCTTGGTCAGATGGCGGCAAGTAGCCAACAGAGTGTCCCCAGTGATCCCGCAGTCAACCCAGAATGATGCCAGGGTGCAGCCAGGGTTCCCAGCTTGCACCCAGTCATGCCGGAGTGATGCCAGAGTGGCGGTCTTTATCATCAGACCACCACCACCACCACCACCACCACCACCAACAACAACTTGTGTTTATAATATATATATATTACCTGTATATTTATGATGTATTTGTGTATTTGGAAGTGTATTTGCACAGGGGCAGCACGGCTGCAGGTACGGCAGCCGTGCTTGGACCAAATGGAGGCCAGCGGGGAGTCCGTCCCGGACAAAATGGGGGCGAGCGCGACCAACATTTTCAAAAAATTCGCCGCTCACGCGGCTCCCATGCCGTACAAGATGAGGCCCGCGTCGCCACCACCTTGGACAAAATGGAGGCCAGCTTGGCTACCTCATTGGACAAAATGGAGGCCAGCTTGGCTACCTCATTGGACAAAATGGAGGCCAGCTTGGCCACCACCTTGGACGAAATGGAGGCCAGCTTGGCCACCACCTTGGACAAAATGGAGGACAGCCAGGCCTACATTTTGGAAAAATGGCGGCTGCGCCAGCCGCCATCTTGGTCAGATGGCGGCAAGTAGCCAACAGAGTGTCCCCAGTGATCCCGCAGTCAACCCAGAATGATGCCAGGGTGCAGCCAGGGTTCCCAGCTTGCACCCAGTCAACGCCGGAGTGATGCCAGAGTGGCGGTCTTTATCATCAGACCACCACCACCACCAACAACAACTTGTGTTTATAATATATATATATTACCTGTATATTTATGATGTATTTGTGTATTTGGAAGTGTATTTGCACAGGGGCAGCACGGCTGCAGGTACGGCAGCCGTGCTTGGACCAAATGGAGGCCAGCGGGGAGTCCGTCCCGGACAAAATGGGGGCGAGCGCGACCAACATTTTCAAAAAATTCGCCGCTCACGCGGCTCCCATGCCGTACAAGATGAGGCCCGCGTCGCCACCACCTTGGACAAAATGGAGGCCAGCTTGGCTACCTCATTGGACAAAATGGAGGCCAGCTTGGCTACCTCATTGGACAAAATGGAGGCCAGCTTGGCCACCACCTTGGACGAAATGGAGGCCAGCTTGGCCACCACCTTGGACAAAATGGAGGACAGCCAGGCCTACATTTTGGAAAAATGGCGGCTGCGCCAGCCGCCATCTTGGTCAGATGGCGGCAAGTAGCCAACAGAGTGTCCCCAGTGATCCCGCAGTCAACCCAGAATGATGCCAGGGTGCAGCCAGGGTTCCCAGCTTGCACCCAGTCAACGCCGGAGTGATGCCAGAGTGGCGGTCTTTATCATCAGACCACCACCAACAACAACTTGTGTTTATAATATATATATATTACCTGTATATTTATGATGTATTTGTGTATTTGGAAGTGTATTTGCACAGGGGCAGCACGGCTGCAGGTACGGCAGCCGTGCTTGGACCAAATGGAGGCCAGCGGGGAGTCCGTCCCGGACAAAATGGGGGCGAGCGCGACCAACATTTTCAAAAAATTCGCCGCTCACGCGGCTCCCATGCCGTACAAGATGAGGCCCGCGTCGCCACCACCTTGGACAAAATGGAGGCCAGCTTGGCTACCTCATTGGACAAAATGGAGGCCAGCTTGGCTACCTCATTGGACAAAATGGAGGCCAGCTTGGCCACCACCTTGGACGAAATGGAGGCCAGCTTGGCCACCATCTTGGACGAAATGGAGGACAGCCAGGCCTACATTTTGGAAAAATGGCGGCTGCGCCGCTGCCGCCATCTTGGTCAGATGGCGGCAAGTAGCCAACAGAGTGTCCCCAGTGATCCCGCAGTCAACCCAGAATGATGCCAGGGTGCAGCCAGGGTTCCCAGCTTGCACCCAGTCATGCCGGAGTGATGCCAGAGTGGCGGTCTTTATCATCAGACCACCACCACCACCACCACCACCACCACCAACAACAACTTGTGTTTATAATATATATATATTACCTGTATATTTATGATGTATTTGTGTATTTGGAAGTGTATTTGCACAGGGGCAGCACGGCTGCAGGTACGGCAGCCGTGCTTGGACCAAATGGAGGCCAGCGGGGAGTCCGTCCCGGACAAAATGGGGGCGAGCGCGACCAACATTTTCAAAAAATTCGCCGCTCACGCGGCTCCCATGCCGTACAAGATGAGGCCCGCGTCGCCACCACCTTGGACAAAATGGAGGCCAGCTTGGCTACCTCATTGGACAAAATGGAGGCCAGCTTGGCTACCTCATTGGACAAAATGGAGGCCAGCTTGGCCACCACCTTGGACGAAATGGAGGCCAGCTTGGCCACCACCTTGGACAAAATGGAGGACAGCCAGGCCTACATTTTGGAAAAATGGCGGCTGCGCCAGCCGCCATCTTGGTCAGATGGCGGCAAGTAGCCAACAGAGTGTCCCCAGTGATCCCGCAGTCAACCCAGAATGATGCCAGGGTGCAGCCAGGGTTCCCAGCTTGCACCCAGTCAACGCCGGAGTGATGCCAGAGTGGCGGTCTTTATCATCAGACCACCACCACCACCAACAACAACTTGTGTTTATAATATATATATATTACCTGTATATTTATGATGTATTTGTGTATTTGGAAGTGTATTTGCACAGGGGCAGCACGGCTGCAGGTACGGCAGCCGTGCTTGGACCAAATGGAGGCCAGCGGGGAGTCCGTCCCGGACAAAATGGGGGCGAGCGCGACCAACATTTTCAAAAAATTCGCCGCTCACGCGGCTCCCATGCCGTACAAGATGAGGCCCGCGTCGCCACCACCTTGGACAAAATGGAGGCCAGCTTGGCTACCTCATTGGACAAAATGGAGGCCAGCTTGGCTACCTCATTGGACAAAATGGAGGCCAGCTTGGCCACCACCTTGGACGAAATGGAGGCCAGCTTGGCCACCATCTTGGACGAAATGGAGGACAGCCAGGCCTACATTTTGGAAAAATGGCGGCTGCGCCGCTGCCGCCATCTTGGTCAGATGGCGGCAAGTAGCCAACAGAGTGTCCCCAGTGATCCCGCAGTCAACCCAGAATGATGCCAGGGTGCAGCCAGGGTTCCCAGCTTGCACCCAGTCATGCCGGAGTGATGCCAGAGTGGCGGTCTTTATCATCAGACCACCACCACCACCACCACCACCACCACCAACAACAACTTGTGTTTATAATATATATATATTACCTGTATATTTATGATGTATTTGTGTATTTGGAAGTGTATTTGCACAGGGGCAGCACGGCTGCAGGTACGGCAGCCGTGCTTGGACCAAATGGAGGCCAGCGGGGAGTCCGTCCCGGACAAAATGGGGGCGAGCGCGACCAACATTTTCAAAAAATTCGCCGCTCACGCGGCTCCCATGCCGTACAAGATGAGGCCCGCGTCGCCACCACCTTGGACAAAATGGAGGCCAGCTTGGCTACCTCATTGGACAAAATGGAGGCCAGCTTGGCTACCTCATTGGACAAAATGGAGGCCAGCTTGGCCACCACCTTGGACGAAATGGAGGCCAGCTTGGCCACCACCTTGGACAAAATGGAGGACAGCCAGGCCTACATTTTGGAAAAATGGCGGCTGCGCCAGCCGCCATCTTGGTCAGATGGCGGCAAGTAGCCAACAGAGTGTCCCCAGTGATCCCGCAGTCAACCCAGAATGATGCCAGGGTGCAGCCAGGGTTCCCAGCTTGCACCCAGTCAACGCCGGAGTGATGCCAGAGTGGCGGTCTTTATCATCAGACCACCACCACCACCAACAACAACTTGTGTTTATAATATATATATATTACCTGTATATTTATGATGTATTTGTGTATTTGGAAGTGTATTTGCACAGGGGCAGCACGGCTGCAGGTACGGCAGCCGTGCTTGGACCAAATGGAGGCCAGCGGGGAGTCCGTCCCGGACAAAATGGGGGCGAGCGCGACCAACATTTTCAAAAAATTCGCCGCTCACGCGGCTCCCATGCCGTACAAGATGAGGCCCGCGTCGCCACCACCTTGGACAAAATGGAGGCCAGCTTGGCTACCTCATTGGACAAAATGGAGGCCAGCTTGGCTACCTCATTGGACAAAATGGAGGCCAGCTTGGCCACCACCTTGGACGAAATGGAGGCCAGCTTGGCCACCACCTTGGACAAAATGGAGGACAGCCAGGCCTACATTTTGGAAAAATGGCGGCTGCGCCAGCCGCCATCTTGGTCAGATGGCGGCAAGTAGCCAACAGAGTGTCCCCAGTGATCCCGCAGTCAACCCAGAATGATGCCAGGGTGCAGCCAGGGTTCCCAGCTTGCACCCAGTCAACGCCGGAGTGATGCCAGAGTGGCGGTCTTTATCATCAGACCACCACCAACAACAACTTGTGTTTATAATATATATATATTACCTGTATATTTATGATGTATTTGTGTATTTGGAAGTGTATTTGCACAGGGGCAGCACGGCTGCAGGTACGGCAGCCGTGCTTGGACCAAATGGAGGCCAGCGGGGAGTCCGTCCCGGACAAAATGGGGGCGAGCGCGACCAACATTTTCAAAAAATTCGCCGCTCACGCGGCTCCCATGCCGTACAAGATGAGGCCCGCGTCGCCACCAACCTTGGACAAAATGGAGGCCAGCTTGGCTACCTCATTGGACAAAATGGAGGCCAGCTTGGCTACCTCATTGGACAAAATGGAGGCCAGCTTGGCCACCACCTTGGACGAAATGGAGGCCAGCTTGGCCACCATCTTGGACGAAATGGAGGACAGCCAGGCCTACATTTTGGAAAAATGGCGGCTGCGCCGCTGCCGCCATCTTGGTCAGATGGCGGCAAGTAGCCAACAGAGTGTCCCCAGTGATCCCGCAGTCAACCCAGAATGATGCCAGGGTGCAGCCAGGGTTCCCAGCTTGCACCCAGTCATGCCGGAGTGATGCCAGAGTGGCGGTCTTTATCATCAGACCACCACCACCACCACCACCACCACCACCAACAACAACTTGTGTTTATAATATATATATATTACCTGTATATTTATGATGTATTTGTGTATTTGGAAGTGTATTTGCACAGGGGCAGCACGGCTGCAGGTACGGCAGCCGTGCTTGGACCAAATGGAGGCCAGCGGGGAGTCCGTCCCGGACAAAATGGGGGCGAGCGCGACCAACATTTTCAAAAAATTCGCCGCTCACGCGGCTCCCATGCCGTACAAGATGAGGCCCGCGTCGCCACCACCTTGGACAAAATGGAGGCCAGCTTGGCTACCTCATTGGACAAAATGGAGGCCAGCTTGGCTACCTCATTGGACAAAATGGAGGCCAGCTTGGCCACCACCTTGGACGAAATGGAGGCCAGCTTGGCCACCACCTTGGACAAAATGGAGGACAGCCAGGCCTACATTTTGGAAAAATGGCGGCTGCGCCAGCCGCCATCTTGGTCAGATGGCGGCAAGTAGCCAACAGAGTGTCCCCAGTGATCCCGCAGTCAACCCCAGAATGATGCCAGGGTGCAGCCAGGGTTCCCAGCTTGCACCCAGTCAACGCCGGAGTGATGCCAGAGTGGCGGTCTTTATCATCAGACCACCACCACCACCAACAACAACTTGTGTTTATAATATATATATATTACCTGTATATTTATGATGTATTTGTGTATTTGGAAGTGTATTTGCACAGGGGCAGCACGGCTGCAGGTACGGCAGCCGTGCTTGGACCAAATGGAGGCCAGCGGGGGAGTCCGTCCCGGACAAAATGGGGGCGAGCGCGACCAACATTTTCAAAAAATTCGCCGCTCACGCGGCTCCCATGCCGTACAAGATGAGGCCCGCGTCGCCACCACCTTGGACAAAATGGAGGCCAGCTTGGCTACCTCATTGGACAAAATGGAGGCCAGCTTGGCTACCTCATTGGACAAAATGGAGGCCAGCTTGGCCACCACACCTTGGACGAAATGGAGGCCAGCTTGGCCACCACCTTGGACAAAATGGAGGACAGCCAGGCCTACATTTTGGAAAAATGGCGGCTGCGCCCAGCCGCCATCTTGGTCAGATGGCGGCAAGTAGCCAACAGAGTGTCCCCAGTGATCCCGCAGTCAACCCAGAATGATGCCAGGGTGCAGCCAGGGTTCCCAGCTTGCACCCAGTCAACGCCGGAGTGATGCCAGAGTGGCGGTCTTTATCATCAGACCACCACCAACAACAACTTGTGTTTATAATATATATATATTACCTGTATATTTTATGATGTATTTGTGTATTTGGAAGTGTATTTGCACAGGGGCAGCACGGCTGCAGGTACGGCAGCCGTGCTTGGACCAAATGGAGGCCAGCGGGGGAGTCCGTCCCGGACAAAATGGGGGCGAGCGCGACCAACATTTTCAAAAAATTCGCCGCTCACGCGGCTCCCATGCCGTACAAGATGAGGCCCCGCGTCGCCACCACCTTGGACAAAATGGAGGCCAGCTTGGCTACCTCATTGGACAAAATGGAGGCCAGCTTGGCTACCTCATTGGACAAAATGGAGGCCAGCTTGGCCACCACCTTGGACGAAATGGAGGCCAGCTTGGCCACCATCTTGGACGAAATGGAGGACAGCCAGGCCTACATTTTGGAAAAATGGCGGCTGCGCCGCTGCCGCCATCTTGGTCAGATGGCGGCAAGTAGCCAACAGAGTGTCCCCAGTGATCCCGCAGTCAACCCAGAATGATGCCAGGGTGCAGCCAATCCCAGCTTGCACCCAGTCATGCCGGAGTGATGCCAGAGTGGCGGTCTTTATCATCAGACCACCACCACCAACAACAACAACTTGTGTTTATAATATATATATATTACCTGTATATTTATGATGTATTTGTGTATTTGGAAGTGTATTTGCACAGGGGCAGCACGGCTGCAGGTACGGCAGCCGTGCTTGGACCAAATGGAGGCCAGCGGGGAGTCCGTCCCGGACAAAATGGGGGCGAGCGCGACCAACATTTTCAAAAAATTCGCCGCTCACGCGGCTCCCATGCCGTACAAGATGAGGCCCGCGTCGCCACCACCTTGGACAAAATGGAGGCCAGCTTGGCTACCTCATTGGACAAAATGGAGGCCAGCTTGGCTACCTCATTGGACAAAATGGAGGCCAGCTTGGCCACCACCTTGGACGAAATGGAGGCCAGCTTGGCCACCATCTTGGACGAAATGGAGGACAGCCAGGCCTACATTTTGGAAAAATGGCGGCTGCGCCGCTGCCGCCATCTTGGTCAGATGGCGGCAAGTAGCCAACAGAGTGTCCCCAGTGATCCCGCAGTCAACCCAGAATGATGCCAGGGTGCAGCCAGGGTTCCCAGCTTGCACCCAGTCATGCCGGAGTGATGCCAGAGTGGCGGTCTTTATCATCAGACCACCACCACCACCACCACCACCACCACCAACAACAACTTGTGTTTATAATATATATATATTACCTGTATATTTATGATGTATTTGTGTATTTGGAAGTGTATTTGCACAGGGGCAGCACGGCTGCAGGTACGGCAGCCGTGCTTGGACCAAATGGAGGCCAGCGGGGAGTCCGTCCCGGACAAAATGGGGGCGAGCGCGACCAACATTTTCAAAAAATTCGCCGCTCACCGCGGCTCCCATGCCGTACAAGATGAGGCCCGCGTCGCCACCACCTTGGACAAAATGGAGGCCAGCTTGGCTACCTCATTGGACAAAATGGAGGCCAGCTTGGCTACCTCATTGGACAAAATGGAGGCCAGCTTGGCCACCACCTTTGGACGAAATGGAGGCCAGCTTGGCCACCACCTTGGACAAAATGGAGGACAGCCAGGCCTACATTTTGGAAAAATGGCGGCTGCGCCAGCCGCCATCTTGGTCAGATGGCGGCAAGTAGCCAACAGAGTGTCCCCAGTGATCCCGCAGTCAACCCAGAATGATGCCAGGGTGCAGCCAGGGTTCCCAGCTTGCACCCAGTCAACGCCGGAGTGATGCCAGAGTGGCGGTCTTTATCATCAGACCACCACCACCACCAACAACAACTTGTGTTTATAATATATATATATTACCTGTATATTTATGATGTATTTGTGTATTTGGAAGTGTATTTGCACAGGGGCAGCACGGCTGCAGGTACGGCAGCCGTGCTTGGACCAAATGGAGGCCAGCGGGGAGTCCGTCCCGGACAAAATGGGGGCGAGCGCGACCAACATTTTCAAAAAATTCGCCGCTCACGCGGCTCCCATGCCGTACAAGATGAGGCCCGCGTCGCCACCACCTTGGACAAAATGGAGGCCAGCTTGGCTACCTCATTGGACAAAATGGAGGCCAGCTTGGCTACCTCATTGGACAAAATGGAGGCCAGCTTGGCCACCACCTTGGACGAAATGGAGGCCAGCTTGGCCACCACCTTGGACAAAATGGAGGACAGCCAGGCCTACATTTTGGAAAAATGGCGGCTGCGCCAGCCGCCATCTTGGTCAGATGGCGGCAAGTAGCCAACAGAGTGTCCCCAGTGATCCCGCAGTCAACCCAGAATGATGCCAGGGTGCAGCCAGGGTTCCCAGCTTGCACCCAGTCAACGCCGGAGTGATGCCAGAGTGGCGGTCTTTATCATCAGACCACCACCACCAACAACAACAACTTGTGTTTATAATATATATATATTACCTGTATATTTATGATGTATTTGTGTATTTGGAAGTGTATTTGCACAGGGGCAGCACGGCTGCAGGTACGGCAGCCGTGCTTGGACCAAATGGAGGCCAGCGGGGAGTCCGTCCCGGACAAAATGGGGGCGAGCGCGACCAACATTTTCAAAAATTCGCCGCTCACGCGGCTCCCATGCCGTACAAGATGAGGCCCGCGTCGCCACCCACCTTGGACAAAATGGAGGCCAGCTTGGCTACCTCATTGGACAAAATGGAGGCCAGCTTGGCTACCTCATTGGACAAAATGGAGGCCAGCTTGGCCACCACCTTGGACGAAATGGAGGCCAGCTTGGCCACCACCTTGGACAAAATGGAGGACAGCCAGGCCTACATTTTGGAAAAATGGCGGCTGCGCCAGCCGCCATCTTGGTCAGATGGCGGCAAGTAGCCAACAGAGTGTCCCCAGTGATCCCGCAGTCAACCCAGAATGATGCCAGGGTGCAGCCAGGGTTCCCAGCTTGCACCCAGTCATGCCGGAGTGATGCCAGAGTGGCGGTCTTTATCATCAGACCACCACCACCACCACCACCACCACCACCAACAACAACTTGTGTTTATAATATATATATATTACCTGTATATTTATGATGTATTTGTGTATTTGGAAGTGTATTTGCACAGGGGCAGCACGGCTGCAGGTACGGCAGCCGTGCTTGGACCAAATGGAGGCCAGCGGGGAGTCCGTCCCGGACAAAATGGGGCGAGCGCGACCAACATTTTCAAAAAATTCGCCGCTCACGCGGCTCCCATGCCGTACAAGATGAGGCCCGCGTCGCCACCACCTTGGACAAAATGGAGGCCAGCTTGGCTACCTCATTGGACAAAATGGAGGCCAGCTTGGCTACCTCATTGGACAAAATGGAGGCCAGCTTGGCCACCACCTTGGACGAAATGGAGGCCAGCTTGGCCACCACCTTGGACAAAATGGAGGACAGCCAGGCCTACATTTTGGAAAAATGGCGGCTGCGCCAGCCGCCATCTTGGTCAGATGGCGGCAAGTAGCCAACAGAGTGTCCCCAGTGATCCCGCAGTCAACCCAGAATGATGCCAGGGTGCAGCCAGGGTTCCCAGCTTGCACCCAGTCAACGCCGGAGTGATGCCAGAGTGGCGGTCTTTATCATCAGACCACCACCACCACCAACAACAACTTGTGTTTATAATATATATATATTACCTGTATATTTATGATGTATTTGTGTATTTGGAAGTGTATTTGCACAGGGGCAGCACGGCTGCAGGTACGGCAGCCGTGCTTGGACCAAATGGAGGCCAGCGGGGAGTCCGTCCCGGACAAAATGGGGGCGAGCGCGACCAACATTTTCAAAAAATTCGCCGCTCACGCGGCTCCCATGCCGTACAAGATGAGGCCCGCGTCGCCACCACCTTGGACAAAATGGAGGCCAGCTTGGCTACCTCATTGGACAAAATGGAGGCCAGCTTGGCTACCTCATTGGACAAAATGGAGGCCAGCTTGGCCACCACCTTGGACGAAATGGAGGCCAGCTTGGCCACCATCTTGGACGAAATGGAGGACAGCCAGGCCTACATTTTGGAAAAATGGCGGCTGCGCCGCTGCCGCCATCTTGGTCAGATGGCGGCAAGTAGCCAACAGAGTGTCCCCAGTGATCCCGCAGTCAACCCAGAATGATGCCAGGGTGCAGCCAGGGTTCCCAGCTTGCACCCAGTCATGCCGGAGTGATGCCAGAGTGGCGGTCTTTATCATCAGACCACCACCACCACCACCACCACCACCACCAACAACAACTTGTGTTTATAATATATATATATTACCTGTATATTTATGATGTATTTGTGTATTTGGAAGTGTATTTGCACAGGGGCAGCACGGCTGCAGGTACGGCAGCCGTGCTTGGACCAAATGGAGGCCAGCGGGGAGTCCGTCCCGGACAAAATGGGGCGAGCGCGACCAACATTTTCAAAAATTCGCCGCTCACGCGGCTCCCATGCCGTACAAGATGAGGCCCGCGTCGCCACCACCTTGGACAAAATGGAGGCCAGCTTGGCTACCTCATTGGACAAAATGGAGGCCAGCTTGGCTACCTCATTGGACAAAATGGAGGCCAGCTTGGCCACCACCTTGGACGAAATGGAGGCCAGCTTGGCCACCATCTTGGACGAAATGGAGGACAGCCAGGCCTACATTTTGGAAAAATGGCGGCTGCGCCGCTGCCGCCATCTTGGTCAGATGGCGGCAAGTAGCCAACAGAGTGTCCCCAGTGATCCCGCAGTCAACCCAGAATGATGCCAGGGTGCAGCCAGGGTTCCCAGCTTGCACCCAGTCAACGCCGGAGTGATGCCAGAGTGGCGGTCTTTATCATCAGACCACCACCACCACCAACAACAACTTGTGTTTATAATATATATATATTACCTGTATATTTATGATGTATTTGTGTATTTGGAAGTGTATTTGCACAGGGGCAGCACGGCTGCAGGTACGGCAGCCGTGCTTGGACCAAATGGAGGCCAGCGGGGAGTCCGTCCCGGACAAAATGGGGGCGAGCGCGACCAACATTTTCAAAAAATTCGCCGCTCACGCGGCTCCCATGCCGTACAAGATGAGGCCCGCGTCGCCACCACCTTGGACAAAATGGAGGCCAGCTTGGCTACCTCATTGGACAAAATGGAGGCCAGCTTGGCTACCTCATTGGACAAAATGGAGGCCAGCTTGGCCACCACCTTGGACGAAATGGAGGCCAGCTTGGCCACCATCTTGGACGAAATGGAGGACAGCCAGGCCTACATTTTGGAAAAATGGCGGCTGCGCCGCTGCCGCCATCTTGGTCAGATGGCGGCAAGTAGCCAACAGAGTGTCCCCAGTGATCCCGCAGTCAACCCAGAATGATGCCAGGGTGCAGCCAGGGTTCCCAGCTTGCACCCAGTCATGCCGGAGTGATGCCAGAGTGGCGGTCTTTATCATCAGACCACCACCACCACCACCACCACCACCACCAACAACAACTTGTGTTTATAATATATATATATTACCTGTATATTTATGATGTATTTGTGTATTTGGAAGTGTATTTGCACAGGGGCAGCACGGCTGCAGGTACGGCAGCCGTGCTTGGACCAAATGGAGGCCAGCGGGGAGTCCGTCCCGGACAAAATGGGGGCGAGCGCGACCAACATTTTCAAAAAATTCGCCGCTCACGCGGCTCCCATGCCGTACAAGATGAGGCCCGCGTCGCCACCACCTTGGACAAAATGGAGGCCAGCTTGGCTACCTCATTGGACAAAATGGAGGCCAGCTTGGCTACCTCATTGGACAAAATGGAGGCCAGCTTGGCCACCACCTTGGACGAAATGGAGGCCAGCTTGGCCACCACCTTGGACAAAATGGAGGACAGCCAGGCCTACATTTTGGAAAAATGGCGGCTGCGCCAGCCGCCATCTTGGTCAGATGGCGGCAAGTAGCCAACAGAGTGTCCCCAGTGATCCCGCAGTCAACCCAGAATGATGCCAGGGTGCAGCCAGGGTTCCCAGCTTGCACCCAGTCAACGCCGGAGTGATGCCAGAGTGGCGGTCTTTATCATCAGACCACCACCACCACCAACAACAACTTGTGTTTATAATATATATATTATTACCTGTATATTTATGATGTATTTGTGTATTTGGAAGTGTATTTGCACAGGGGCAGCACGGCTGCAGGTACGGCAGCCGTGCTTGGACCAAATGGAGGCCAGCGGGGAGTCCGTCCCGGACAAAATGGGGGCGAGCGCGACCAACATTTTCAAAAAATTCGCCGCTCACGCGGCTCCCATGCCGTACAAGATGAGGCCCGCGTCGCCACCACCTTGGACAAAATGGAGGCCAGCTTGGCTACCTCATTGGACAAAATGGAGGCCAGCTTGGCTACCTCATTGGACAAAATGGAGGCCAGCTTGGCCACCACCTTGGACGAAATGGAGGCCAGCTTGGCCACCATCTTGGACGAAATGGAGGACAGCCAGGCCTACATTTTGGAAAAATGGCGGCTGCGCCGCTGCCGCCATCTTGGTCAGATGGCGGCAAGTAGCCAACAGAGTGTCCCCAGTGATCCCGCAGTCAACCCAGAATGATGCCAGGGTGCAGCCAGGGTTCCCAGCTTGCACCCAGTCATGCCGGAGTGATGCCAGAGTGGCGGTCTTTATCATCAGACCACCACCACCACCACCACCACCACCACCAACAACAACTTGTGTTTATAATATATATATATTACCTGTATATTTATGATGTATTTGTGTATTTGGAAGTGTATTTGCACAGGGGGCAGCACGGCTGCAGGTACGGCAGCCGTGCTTGGACCAAATGGAGGCCAGCGGGGAGTCCGTCCCGGACAAAATGGGGGCGAGCGCGACCAACATTTTCAAAAAATTCGCCGCTCACGCGGCTCCCATGCCGTACAAGATGAGGCCCGCGTCGCCACCACCTTGGACAAAATGGAGGCCAGCTTGGCTACCTCATTGGACAAAATGGAGGCCAGCTTGGCTACCTCATTGGACAAAATGGAGGCCAGCTTGGCCACCACCTTGGACGAAATGGAGGCCAGCTTGGCCACCACCTTGGACAAAATGGAGGACAGCCAGGCCTACATTTTGGAAAAATGGCGGCTGCGCCAGCCGCCATCTTGGTCAGATGGCGGCAAGTAGCCAACAGAGTGTCCCCAGTGATCCCGCAGTCAACCCAGAATGATGCCAGGGTGCAGCCAGGGTTCCCAGCTTGCACCCAGTCATGCCGGAGTGATGCCAGAGTGGCGGTCTTTATCATCAGACCACCACCACCAACAACAACAACTTGTGTTTATAATATATATATATTACCTGTATATTTATGATGTATTTGTGTATTTGGAAGTGTATTTGCACAGGGGCAGCACGGCTGCAGGTACGGCAGCCGTGCTTGGACCAAATGGAGGCCAGCGGGGAGTCCGTCCCGGACAAAATGGGGGCGAGCGCGACCAACATTTTCAAAAAATTCGCCGCTCACGCGGCTCCCATGCCGTACAAGATGAGGCCCGCGTCGCCACCACACCTTGGACAAAATGGAGGCCAGCTTGGCTACCTCATTGGACAAAATGGAGGCCAGCTTGGCTACCTCATTGGACAAAATGGAGGCCAGCTTGGCCACCACCTTGGACGAAATGGAGGCCAGCTTGGCCACCACCTTGGACAAAATGGAGGACAGCCAGGCCTACATTTTGGAAAAATGGCGGCTGCGCCAGCCGCCATCTTGGTCAGATGGCGGCAAGTAGCCAACAGAGTGTCCCCAGTGATCCCGCAGTCAACCCAGAATGATGCCAGGGTGCAGCCAGGGTTCCCAGCTTGCACCCAGTCAACGCCGGAGTGATGCCAGAGTGGCGGTCTTTATCATCAGACCACCACCACCACCAACAACAACTTGTGTTTATAATATATATATATTACCTGTATATTTATGATGTATTTGTGTATTTGGAAGTGTATTTGCACAGGGGCAGCACGGCTGCAGGTACGGCAGCCGTGCTTGGACCAAATGGAGGCCAGCGGGGAGTCCGTCCCGGACAAAATGGGGGCGAGCGCGACCAACATTTTCAAAAAATTCGCCGCTCACGCGGCTCCCATGCCGTACAAGATGAGGCCCGCGTCGCCACCACCTTGGACAAAATGGAGGCCAGCTTGGCTACCTCATTGGACAAAATGGAGGCCAGCTTGGCTACCTCATTGGACAAAATGGAGGCCAGCTTGGCCACCACCTTGGACGAAATGGAGGCCAGCTTGGCCACCATCTTGGACGAAATGGAGGACAGCCAGGCCTACATTTTGGAAAAATGGCGGCTGCGCCGCTGCCGCCATCTTGGTCAGATGGCGGCAAGTAGCCAACAGAGTGTCCCCAGTGATCCCGCAGTCAACCCAGAATGATGCCAGGGTGCAGCCAGGGTTCCCAGCTTGCACCCAGTCATGCCGGAGTGATGCCAGAGTGGCGGTCTTTATCATCAGACCACCACCACCACCACCACCACCACCACCAACAACAACTTGTGTTTATAATATATATATATTACCTGTATATTTATGATGTATTTGTGTATTTGGAAGTGTATTTGCACAGGGGCAGCACGGCTGCAGGTACGGCAGCCGTGCTTGGACCAAATGGAGGCCAGCGGGGAGTCCGTCCCGGACAAAATGGGGGCGAGCGCGACCAACATTTTCAAAAAATTCGCCGCTCACGCGGCTCCCATGCCGTACAAGATGAGGCCCGCGTCGCCACCACCTTGGACAAAATGGAGGCCAGCTTGGCTACCTCATTGGACAAAATGGAGGCCAGCTTGGCTACCTCATTGGACAAAATGGAGGCCAGCTTGGCCACCACCTTGGACGAAATGGAGGCCAGCTTGGCCACCACCTTGGACAAAATGGAGGACAGCCAGGCCTACATTTTGGAAAAAATGGCGGCTGCGCCAGCCGCCATCTTGGTCAGATGGCGGCAAGTAGCCAACAGAGTGTCCCCAGTGATCCCGCAGTCAACCCAGAATGATGCCAGGGTGCAGCCAGGGTTCCCAGCTTGCACCCAGTCAACGCCGGAGTGATGCCAGAGTGGCGGTCTTTATCATCAGACCACCACCACCACCAACAACAACTTGTGTTTATAATATATATATATTACCTGTATATTTATGATGTATTTGTGTATTTGGAAGTGTATTTGCACAGGGGCAGCACGGCTGCAGGTACGGCAGCCGTGCTTGGACCAAATGGAGGCCAGCGGGGAGTCCGTCCCGGACAAAATGGGGGCGAGCGCGACCAACATTTTCAAAAAATTCGCCGCTCACGCGGCTCCCATGCCGTACAAGATGAGGCCCGCGTCGCCACCACCTTGGACAAAATGGAGGCCAGCTTGGCTACCTCATTGGACAAAATGGAGGCCAGCTTGGCTACCTCATTGGACAAAATGGAGGCCAGCTTGGCCACCACCTTGGACGAAATGGAGGCCAGCTTGGCCACCACCTTGGACAAAATGGAGGACAGCCAGGCCTACATTTTGGAAAAATGGCGGCTGCGCCAGCCGCCATCTTGGTCAGATGGCGGCAAGTAGCCAACAGAGTGTCCCCAGTGATCCCGCAGTCAACCCAGAATGATGCCAGGGTGCAGCCAGGGTTCCCAGCTTGCACCCAGTCAACGCCGGAGTGATGCCAGAGTGGCGGTCTTTATCATCAGACCACCACCACCAACAACAACAACTTGTGTTTATAATATATATATATTACCTGTATATTTATGATGTATTTGTGTATTTGGAAGTGTATTTGCACAGGGGCAGCACGGCTGCAGGTACGGCAGCCGTGCTTGGACCAAATGGAGGCCAGCGGGGAGTCCGTCCCGGACAAAATGGGGGCGAGCGCGACCAACATTTTCAAAAAATTCGCCGCTCACGCGGCTCCCATGCCGTACAAGATGAGGCCCGCGTCGCCACCACCTTGGACAAAATGGAGGCCAGCTTGGCTACCTCATTGGACAAAATGGAGGCCAGCTTGGCTACCTCATTGGACAAAATGA